>NC_089587.1:16944067-17224067 GCF_019320115.1 Miscanthus floridulus
TAATCCTTTTCTCCTAACTAGATCAAGCAAAATTTGTGTGCAAGGGATCAAGCCACATTACGAGAATCAATGATATTTAGTTCACTCCTCAAAGCACAAAATCTTGACTCATCTAGGGGCTTTGTGAAGATATCGGCTAATTGTTTTTCGGTGCTCACATGATGAATGGCGATATCTCCTTTGGCTTCGTGGTCTCTCAAAAAATGATACCAGATGTCTATGTGCTTTGTTCGAGAGTGGTTTACGGGGTTGTTTGCCAACTTAATGGCACTCTCGTTGTCACACAAAAGTGGAATCTTGGTTAACTCACATCCAAAGTCCTTTAGTGTTTGCTTCATCTAAAGTAGTTGGGCACAACAAGCGTCGGCCGCCACATACTCGGCTTCGGCGGTGGACAAAGCAACAGAATTTTGCTTCCTAGAGCTCCAAGACACCAAGGAACGACCAATAAATTGGCAAGTTCCGGTAGTACTCTTTCGGGTTACTTTGTAACCGGCATAATCCGAATCGGAATAGCCAAGTAACTCAAAAGTGGAGCCCTTAGGATACCACAAGCCAAGATTAGGAGTGTGCACTAAATACCGAAAAATTCTCTTAACGGCCATCAAATGACATTCTTTCGGATTAGCTTGAAATCTTGCACACATGCACACGCTAAGCATAATATCGGGCCTAGATGCACAAAGATAAAGGAGTGATCCAATCATGGAGCGATATACCTTTTGATTGACGTCCTTTCCTCCTTGATCAAGATCAAGATGTCCATTGGTTGGCATGGGTGTCTTGATGGGCTTGGCCTTGTCCAAGTTAAACTTGTTCAACATGTCATTGGTGTACTTGGTTTGACTTATGAACGTGCCATCCTTGAGTTGCTTGATTTGAAATCCAAGAAAGAACTTCAACTCTCCCATCATGGATATCTCGAACCTATTTGTCATGATCCTACTAAATTCCTCACAAAAAGCCACATTAGTACTACCAAATATTATGTCATCGACATATATTTGGCAAACAAAGATATCATTATTGACTTTGCGAGTAAACAAAGTAGCATCGGCCTTTCCTATCTCAAAACCTTGTTTGAGTAGGAAATCCTTTAAACAATCATACCAAGCTCTAGGGGCTTGTTTGAGCCCATAGAGCGCCTTGTCGAGCTTGTAGACGTGGTTTGGATACTTGGGGTCTTCAAAGCCCGGTGGTTGCTCCACATACACCAACTCGGATAGGGGGCCATTAAGAAATGCACTCTTCACGTCCATTTGATATAACTTGAAATCATGATGGGCGGCATAGGCAAGTAGAATACGAATTGATTCTAGCCTAGCCACCGGTGCATAGGTCTCCCCAAAATCCAAGCCTTCAATTTGAGTGAATCCTTGAGCCACCAACCTTGCCTTGTTCCTTGTTACCACGCCATGCTCATCTTGCTTGTTGCGGAAAACCCACTTGGTTCCAATCACATTTTGCTTGGGTCTTTCCACCAAGGACCAGACTTCATTCCGAGTGAAGTTATTTAACTCCTCTTGCATGGCTATCATCCAATCTGGATCATCAAGTGCCTCTTCCACCCTACGAGGTTCCAAAGGAGAAACAAACGAGTAATATTCACAAAAACTTGCTAAACGGGAACGTGTAGTTACCCCTCGTCGAATGCTCCCCAATATGTTATCAACGGGATGATCCCATTGAATGGATTGATGCACTCTAGGATGTGGCACTTGAGTTGATCTTTGGATAGGGCCATCATCATCATCATCATCACAGTCATGATTGATTGGAAGATCACAATCATGAGCTTGCGGAGGGTTGACTTCACTTCTTTCTTCATTGTTGAGTTGTGGTTGAGCTCGCTCATTGTTGACCCCATCTTCATGAGATTGACCTTGTGCTTCATTTGATCTCCCATCTTGATTATTTCTTGTTGTGGAGGCTTCACCATGTTCATTTGATGAAACATGATGAATGGTTGGATCAAGATAATTACGCACAACATGGTCTTCATCTTCGTCTTCAACGGGCTTCACTTCACCAATAGCAAGCTTCTTGATTGCTTCATGTGGGGCTTCCTCATTACCTACATTCTCAACATTGACTTGCTCTTTTTGAGAACCGTCGGTTTCATCAAAAGTCACGTCTACCGCTATTTCAATCAAACCGGTGGTTTTATTGAAAACACGATATCCATGTTCGTTAGTACCATAACCAAGCATGAAACCTTCATCAACCTTTGGTGCAAACTTAGAACTTTTGGATTTCTTGTTAAGTATGAAACACTTGGATCCAAAAACTCTAAAGTAGTGCACCTTAGGCTTTTTACCGGTTAGAAGTTTGTAGACGGTCTTTTCTCTTATCTTGTGAAGATATAAGCGGTTGATGGCATGACATGCCGTGTTGACCGCTTCCGCCCAATAATTAGTTGGGGTCTTGTACTCATCCAACATTGCTCTTGCGGCTTCTATGAGTGTTTGGTTCTTCCTCTCCACAACACCATTTTGTTGTGGAGTGTATGGAACCAAAAACTCATGCTTGACTCCTTCTACATCAAGAAACTCTTCAATGTTGGTGTTCTTGAACTCCGTCCCATTGTCACTTCTAACTCTCTTGATTTTGACATCAAACTCATTTTGGGCTCTTTTAGCAAACTTCTTGAAGATTCCTTGGACTTCACTCTTTTCACGCAAAAAGAATACCCAAGTGAAACGAGAATAATCATCAACAATTACAAAACCATATTTGTTACCACCAATGCTTATATAAGCGATGGGTCCAAATATGTCCATGTGAAGCAATTCCAATAGCCTTTCGGTTGTCACAACATTCTTGGCGGGATGTTTAGATCCAACTTGTTTTCCCGCTTGGCATGCGCTACAAATCCTATCTTTCTCAAAAGAAACATTTGTTAGTCCAAGGATGTGTTCGCCTTTTTGAAGTTTGGCCAAGTTCCTCATCCCAACATGGGCAAGTCGGCGATGCCATAACCAACCCATGCTAGATTTTGCCATTAAACAAGTCTCGGGATTTACTCTGTTTGATGTGAAATCAACTAGATAGAGTTTCCCCTTTAAATGACCCGTAAATGCAATAGAGGAATCCACCCTTCTATAGACTTCCACACCCTTATCCGTAAAGAGACAATTGTAACCCATCTCACAAAGTTGTGAAACGGACAACAAATTGTATCTCAACGAATTCACAAGTAAGACATTGGAAATGGAATTATCATTTGATATTGCAATTTTACCCAAACCGAGTACTTCACCTTTTCCATTGTCACCAAACACAATATTTCCACTTTGATCATGACTCGGTTGAAATGATGTAAACATGTCCTTCTCTCCGGTCATATGATTGGTGCATCCACTATCCAACACCCAACTTGTTCCACCGGAGGAATATTCCTACAAAAACAAATTATGCTTTTGTTTTAGGTACCCAAAAAGATTTGGGTCCTAAGGGGTTAGTCACATAAAACTTGGGCACCCAAACACTCCTCATAATTTCCTTTCTCTTTTGGGCACCAACATACTTAACCACAATCTTGCCATCCTTGCCCCAACAACACATATAGTCACTAGCATAGCACCGTGGAAGTGGTGCTTGTGGCTTGAGGACATCGGATTGCTTTGTCTTGATTGTCTTGGTATTTGTAGGTTGAATCTTTGGAATGTATACCTTGTTGTTGGCCTTGCATATAAGCTCATCAAGAGCAATGCCCTTGTTGAACTTCACACAAGGCACACCATTTATTATATTCCTTCCATTTGCCTTTCCATCATACCTATTGTAGCCAATGCCTTCCTTGATTGATGGGTGCCTTGATGACTTGTATATAGTCTTGTTAGATTGCTCTTGACACTTACACCCATTCTTCAATATCATCTCCAACCTATGAATCTCCTTGTTTTTCTTCTCTAACTCAACAAGGTTAGTTGCATATGCATTTACATCAATTTTATAGCATCTTTTACAACCATCACTAGTGGAGACATTAGAGACTTCGGTTGCCTTAGGAGAAGTTGAAGTGCTAGCCCAAAGAGTACTATAGTTTAGCTCAAGATTTTGATATTTTTCTTTCAAGCTTGTGAGGCTTTCTTGAGTTATACTCTTTTCATTCTTAAGGCTAGCTATTTGATCATTAACCGTGGAATGTTCCTTAGTCAATTTCCCAATTGAGTCATTGGCTAAAGACAATTCAACGGTTAACTTCTCAACCTTTATCTTTTCCTCGGTGATAGATGCTTCAAGTGCAAGGTTTTTCTCTCTCTCTTGAGTAATTATATCTCCTTGTAACTCTAAGCATCTATCCCTCTTCTCTAATTTTTTCATTAGCATTTTTATTTTAGTGAATGCCTTTTTACCAAATTTCTTTATCATGGTTGCTTCAATTTCTTCTATGTTATCATCACAACTATCATACTCATCACTAGAGGAAATGGGTGTAGTATGTACCTTCTCCCCTTTTGCCATGAGACAAGTTGGAGTGTAGTAGTCGTTGTCGATGAGGTTGGAGAAGAGCCTCGGTGATGAAGATAGGTTGGCGAAAAGCTTTGGTGGTGAAGTTGAGTAGGGGAAGATCATGGTCGGTGAAGAAGAGTGGTGGATGGCGATGTTTGCGGCTCCCTTCTTCTTCTTCTTCTCATCATCACTTGAGTTACTATCACTTGACTCCCATTCTTCCCCAATATGAGCTTCACCTCTCTTCTTGCTTTTGTTCTTCTTATCTTCATCCTTGTCATGCTTGTGCTTCTTTTTCTCATTAGGACAATCGGCTATGAAGTGACCAACTTGACCACATCCATAGCAAAATCTCTTTTTGAACCTTCTCTTACCATCACCATAGGTCTTGCGATTGCTTTTCTTCTTCATAAACTTTCTAAGATTTCTAATCATAAATACAACCTCCGCATCGGAATCTTCTTCTCCACTTGAGGAATCATCCTTCACTTTCTTCTTCTTTTCTTGACTTGAAACTTGACCTTCATGTTGTTGAGTTGCTTTAAGGGCGACACTCTTGTTGAATCCCATTGCATTAGGATTTTGATTGTGAGCATTGATTGTATCTTCATCTAGACACTCATGATGCTTGAGCTTTGAAAGAACTTCTTGAGGTGTCATCTCATCATAACCGGGCCTTTCCATGATCACGGACGCTAGCATGTTGTTCTTGGCTCTATAGGTTCTCAACATCTTTCTAGCAACTTTGTTGTCATCCCATTCGTTGCTACCAAGAGCTCTTATGCGGTTGACCAATGCCATGAGCCTATCAAACATGGATTGTGTTGTTTCATTTTGCAAGAATACAAATCTTTCCAATTCACCATGAAGTAACTCTATGTTGCCTTTCCTCACACTTATATCTCCTTCAAATGATACTTTCAAAGTATCCCAAATTTGCTTTGCACTTTCCATTCCATTTACTTTTCTAAACTCATCCGGAGCTAAGCTTGACACAAGCAATGCTACGGCTTGTGCATTTTGATGAAGGTTGTGCACTTCTTCTGGAGTTATCTCTCTATCTTCATCGGTAGGAATCATCACACCAACATCCACAACTTCCCAAAGTCTTGCGGCTATTAGATTCATCTTCATCTTGTAAGACCAATCGGTGTATCTTGTTCCATCAAAGTGAGGTGGCTTGCCAATATTGACGGACGGAGTATGGAGTGTTGAACTTTTCATGATTTGTCCATAGTCAAAACTCATGTGTGAATATATTCCTTTTTCATGAGCATGCTCACCGGCTCTAATATCACTAGCGGCATCTTTGTTTGCTTCATTCTTGTCACTAATATCATTCTTGCCACTTATTGCATCATCAACCTTCTTGCTCAATTCTTCCTTCAACTTGCTCATTTCATCTTGCATCTTTTTCATTTCATCTTAAAAGAGCTTGACTTGAGTACTCATCAGTTCTTCAGCTATTTTCTTGGCCATTTCGACGGCAACGGCTTGCATCTTATCGGTCTCTGACATTGTTTCTTCTCACGTGGTGAAACGCAAAGAGAAGACCTCGCTCTGATACCAATTGAAAGGATCTAACAAAGCCTAGAGGGGGGGTGAATAGGCGTATCTAAATATTTACTGCAAATGCTAAGTTCAAATCTGTCAGCAACTGTCGGAAGTCCCGACGTTTGGGTCGGAACTTCCGACGTTGTCAGAAGTTCCGACGCAAACGTCAGCAGTTCCAACGCCTACGTGAACTACAAAAGCAGTGCCAAATTTAATTTTACGGATAAATAAACTTACAACCTCACTTCCTAGTGGTTTGGTGAAGATGTTGGGTCACTCCCTTGATGTCGTAATGCCTCCAAACCATAGATCGAGTCCAAACCCTAAAATGAAGATTTTGGAGACAAGGAGACAAAACACATACAAGTAATCTCAAGCAATCACAACAACAACAAGCACGCGGGACACAAGGATTTATCTCGAGGTTCAGCAACCCCACAAAGGAGCTCCTATGTCCTCGTTGTTGAGGTGACCACTAAGGTCGGAGTCTTTTCCACCTCCTTGCCTCTCTCAAAGCGACCACAAAGGTCACTTGAGCTTTCCACTAAGAAATCGAAGGGTGATACAAACTTCCCAAGGTTCTTCCACACGATAGAAGCTCTAGGGCAACACCTAGCCGGCTAGGGGCAAAGCCCCAAGAGTAATAGATGTAAAATCAACCGGCTTGACGAAGAAATCAAGTGCTCAAGCTTTCCAAAGTGATGCTCTCACTTAATCCACTCTCCTTTTACTCAAAAACTAAGGGAATCGAAGATTGGAGCAAAGGGGGAAGGAGAGGGGTACTTTAGTTGCTTGGGAGCTGTTCAGCACGAAGTGAGTCAACTGTGAAATGAGTCCGTAATGGTTAGAAGTGAAGAGAGGAGTATTTATACTCCAAGTGAAAATCCAACCATTCAGATCTACGTCGGAAGTCCCGACGCAGATCCCGGGAGTTCCGACTACAACAGAAACCACTGTTCACAACGAGTTAGAAGTCCACGGGTGAAAGTCAGTGTCGAAACTCCTGGCAAACATCGGGACTTCCGACGGTCGGAACTCCCGACGATCGTCGGGACTTCTGACGAGCACAGTTAATCAAACAGCCAGCACTGCTGAGGCCGGGACTCCCGGCTTGGGTCAGGTCAGTGTCGGAACTCCCGGCGAACGTCAGGACTTCCGACGGTCGGAACTCCCGGTGAACGTTGGGACTTTCGACATGCACAGACAGCGAGCAGTCAGAAGCACAGGTGCCGGGACCCCTGGCTTAGGTCAGGACTTCCGACCGTCGGGAGTTCCGACTTACGTCGGGACTTCCGACATCGAAAGTCACAGAAAATTATTCTATGTGCTCGTGAAGTGCTAGAGTGACACACTTTTGATTTTATTTAAATGCTTGAGCACTCTATCTTCCTCAGACCAACTAAACTTGCATCCCTCTTTATAGTGCGGCGGATCCTAAACTCAAAAACAAAATTAAAACCTTTGGAGATCGTTTTGAATTCATCCGCCTTTACAACTTTAAGAATTGAAGGATACCATTTCATCTTTATCAACTCTTTGAATCTTTCATGGGACTAATAGCTGCAACATATCTCATTAAGATCACATTAGTCCCTAATTTGGATGTCATCAATACACCAAAACCCACATAGGGGGCAAATGCACTTTCATCCCTTAAACCCATGCCGGCTACATGTTCTCTGAACACGTTGGGTGGTAAGCCCTTTGTGGCTGGATCCACGAGCATTCTCTGTACTTATATGCTCAAGATTTATTATATGATCCCGAACTTTATCTTTCACAACATAGTACTTTATGTCAATGTGTTTGGCAGCACCACTTGACCTATTATTGTGAGCGTACTGTACCGCTGGATTGTTATCACAATACAATCTCAGTGGTTCATTTATATTATCAATCACTTTCAATCCGGGTATGAATTTCTTCAGCCAATTCACCTGCTCCGTTGCCTCATAGCATGCTACAAACTCAGCATACATTGTCGAGGATGCAGTTACTATTTGTTTGGAGCTTTTCCACGATATAGCCCCTCCTGCGAGAGTAAATATATATCCTGACGTGGATTTTCTTTCTTCTCCCACATAATCAGAATCTAAATACCCCTCTATCTGCAGGGAATCAGATCTTCTATATGTAAGCATGAGGCCTTTCGTACCCTGCAAATAACGCAGGACTTTCTTCACTAAATTCCAATGTTCAATTCCTAGATTCTTTTGATATCTGCCAAGTAACCCGGTAACAAAAGCTAGGTCAGGGCGTGTACACACTTAAGCATATTGTAAACTTCCAACAGCTGAAGCATACGGTACCGCTTTCATTCGGTCAATTTCATATTGGTTCTTGGGACACTGATGTTTCCCAAATCTATCGCCCTTGACTATAGGAGCAGGTGAAGGACTGCACGCATGCATACTAAATTTCTTCAGGACCTTTTCTATGTATGCCTTTTGCGATAATCCTAGAACCCATTTTCTCCTGTCTCGGTGAATCTCTACTCCCAAAACGAATGAGGCTCCACTGAGATCTTTTATATCAAAGTTTGAGGACAAGAATTTCTTTGTTTCCATTAGTAGATTGATATCACTACTAGCAAGTAAGATATCATCCACATACAAAATTAGGAATATGTACTTTCTATTCTTGAACTTTGCATAAACGTAATTGTTCTCAATATTTTCTTTAAACCCAAAACCTTTTATCGTTCTATCAAACTTCAAATACCACTGTCTTGAAGCTTCCTTCAATCCGTAGATTGATTTCTTCAGGCGGCATCCCCATATTTTCCTTTCCTTTTACGACAAAACCTTTCGGTTGTGCCATATAAACATTTTCTTCTAAATCCCCGTTTAGGAAAGCCGTCTTTACATCCATTTGATGTAACTCCAAATCATAGTGGGCTACAAGTGCCATTATAATTCTAAAGGAATTTTTACATGAGACTGGAGAAAATGTCTCATTGTAATCAACCCCTTCTCTTTGCGTGAAGCCTTTCGCCATAAGTCGCACTTTAAATCTTTCTATATTCCCTTGGGAGTCATATTTTGTTTTGTAGACCCATTTACAGCCTACTGTTTTGGCTCCTTTAGGAATATTTTCTAAGTCACAAACTTTATTGGTTCTCATTGATTTCAATTCATCTTCCATGGCCTTAAGCCACTTTGATGAGTGGTCGCTTCTCATGGCTTCTTCAAATGAGGTGGGATCATCCCCCATCTGACATTCTTCTGTTTCATAAACTTCATAGTCATCAGTAATAGCTGATCTTCTTATTCTTTGAGACCTTCTAGGTGCCTCCGGCACTTGTTCCACATTGGGCTGTTGTTATTCTTCCTCATGTGCAACATTTGGTTCTATAGGTTCCTCAAGGATAGGTTCCTCAAGGACAGGTTCCTCATGTTCATTTATTGTCGCCACGGGAGAACTTGCAACAGGTGTTGGTACTATAGTGTCATGCACTATCGGTGCAACAGCAGCAGGTAGCGTGAAGAATGGTTCTTCAACCATCGGAGTGGGTACATGTACCCACTTTTCCTATAGTCTTATTTCTCATGCTACCATGCTCCCCCTGATCATGTTATCCTCCAAGAACATAGCATGTCTTGTTTCTACAATCTTCGTATGTCTGTCAGGACAATAGAAGCGATATCCTTTCGATCTTTCTGGATAGCCAATAAAATGGCAGCTGACTGTCTTGGAGTCTAACTTTTCTATGTTCGGGTTGAAAACTTTTGCCTCGGCTGGACAGCCCCACACACGCAAATGGTTGAGTGAGGGTTCCCTTCCTGTCCACAATTCATATGGTGTTTTAGGCACCGACTTGCTTGGTACACGATTAAGTATGTGAATGGCGGTTTTCAGCGCCTCCATCCATAAACTAATTGGTAATGTGGAGTAACTTATCATGCTTCTTACCATATCCATTAAGATACAGTTACGTCTTTCAGCCACTCCATTCTGCTGAGGCTCCCCTGGTGTGGAGTACTAAGCAACTATGCTATTTTCCTATAGGAACTTTGTAAACGGTCTAGGAATTTGGTCATATAGGGTATGTCGCCCATAGTACTCTCCACCTCGGTCTGATCGTACTATCTTGATTTTCTTATTGTGCTGATTTTCAACCTCAGCTTTAAATATCTTGAATTTATCCAACGCTTCCGATCTTTCTTTAATTGGATAAATATTGCCATAACGAGAGTAGTCGTCTGTGAATGTTATAAACAAATCATAACCATCCACATTTTTCACAAGAAAAGGACCACATATGTCTATGTGGATTATTTCTAAAATTCATATGCTTTGTTTGGCATCTTTCTTAATTTTATTGACATACTTTCCTTTGATACAATCAACACATTGTTCTAAATCTGAAAATTTTAAGTGCGGGAGAATTGATTCCTTAACCAATCGTTCTATTCTCCCCCTCGAAATATGGCCTAAGCGACAATGCCATAATTTCGAAGAGACATTATCAATTCCCTTCCACTTCTTAGTTACATTCGCAGATGGGGAATCATTCACATTCTCATCGTATATATTGTTCGCATTCTCAGCAAGAGATAATAAATAAAGCTTGTCTTGTCGGAAGGCAAGACCAACATATTTATTATCAACCAGTATCTTACACTTGCCACCACCAAAATGGCAATCAATTCCATCATCATCAAGTTTTGAAACGCTTATCAAATTTCTACGCAAAGAGGGAACATAAAGTACTTCTTTAAGTCTAAGTACAAAACCATTATTCAATTCTAAAGAAAAAACTCCAATGGCTTCAACATTGGCTTGCACTCCATTTGCAACTTTAATCGTTCTTTCTCCTCTTCGCAAGGTTCTCGTCCCACTTAACCCCTGTAAGGAATTTGCAACATGAGTAGTTGCTCCTGAATCAACCCACCAAGTGGATTTATCATAACATAAATATAGGGATTTATCTACAAATGTAATAAACTCATCACCTTTCTTTAACAGAGATTTCAGGAAGTCTGGATAATCTCTCTTGTAGTGTCCCTTCTTGAAGCAGTGCTTGCACTAATCTTTTTCAGCTCCACCATATTGCTGATTCTCAGAATCCTGGGGTTTCTTTCCCTGTGAATTAGAGGAAGAGGCCTTATCCCACTTAGGTTTCCCTTGTGGTTTAGAATTCTTGCCATTAAAGTTCTTTCTTTTATTATCCTTCACAAAATAAGCGGATTCACCCTGTGAGGACTTTATCCTCTCCTCTTCTTGAGCACACATTGAGATGAGTCTTTCTATGTCCTATCTTTCAGGCTGCATATTATAGTTCACAATGAAGGTGTCATATTCTTTTGGCAAAGAAGCAAAAATCAAATGAATCAGGAAATCCTCCTCCTTCAAATTCATTTCCTTTAGCTTAGATGTCGTAGTGTTCATCTTTAAAATATGCTCTCTTATGCTACCACCAGTGAATTTCTCATTCACAAGCTTCTTAATCAGTGAACTTGCTGTGGCCTTGGTAGACCCAGTAAACTGACTCTTGATTTTCTCAAGATATTCTATGGCAGTAGCACATTCAGGGATTGAGCCCCTTATCTGTTCTTCTATGGTGGCCTTGGCCACCAACAGGCACTTGCGATTGGAGAGAGTCCATTGCCTATGTTCAAGGTCATATTTCATTTTTATTTTAGCATGATCACGCTTTCGAGTAGCGAAATCTGCGTCAGATTCATTTTCACCTCTCACTAGGTCCTCTGGCTCAGTAGGACACGGTGAGGTGATGGCAAAATCGACCTCTCCCAACACAAGTTCCAATTCATACTTCTCCCGCCACACACGGTGATTGGTCCCATTGAGTGTCGGGATGTTGGCAATGTTCACAATGCATTTGCCTCCTGAAACCACACCAGAGTAAGTAAGAAACATATATATATATATATATATATATATATATATATATATATATATATATAATTTCATGCTTTAACTCAACGTTGGTCAAATTAAAACTTATAATTCATCCATGCAAAACATTTTACATCACCGTTGGGCAGAAATAAAATTAATGCATAATTTCTCATGGATCAAAATTATAATATTGTTATTAACAACGTTGGTCAGAAAAATAACAACATCATAATCTCGTCAAAATTATCAGAAATTCATCACTTCTCTTAAAATTAAATTATCCCGTTGGTTCAAATTTAATCAAAGAGAACAATAATTATCATGCACAGCGGAAACATTAATAATCTTTTCATATTATTATTTTTTCAGAAGCACAAAGTACTTTACTGTTTTCTGGTAAAATATCGTTGGATAAAATTTGCATAGAAAAAATTGTATCAAAATTATTCAAATTCATCAAAAAATATGCATTAAAATTGCTCCTGGAAAATAATAACAAAAATTTTCTTTTCACTTCAGCCCAGCGCGGCCCAGGACGGCAAAAAATCGGCTCGGCCCAGTCCTCCGCGCGCGCGCAGGCCGCACCCAGGCCACAACCTGGGCCTAGGTCGGCAAAGTCGCGCTGCCATGCGCGCCCGCCTGGGCCAGCCGACGGTCCAGTCGCGCTCCACCGTCAGATCGGATCGGACGGCCAAGCGTTCGTTTCGGCCGAATAAAAACTCCGACGCCGCGCGGGTGCCTGAAACCCTAGGTCATTCGGCCGCTGCTTCTCTCTCTCTTCTTCGCCGCTCGCTCCTCTCTCTACCTCATCTCTTCTTAGCGTAACAGCGACCGAGAGCGACGACGGCGAGCGAGCGTGCAGTGGGGCGACCATAGCGCCGTCGTCGGCCCCCTCGCCGGCACGCGTGCTCCCCAACGGGTGAGCACGCCGCCGTCGAGCGGCCTGGCCACGGCGCTTCCTTGGCCGAGCCTGGCGAGCCAGCTCCCTGGCTCGGCTTCTTCTCCCGCGCCGACGAAGGGACATCCCGACGCACGGCGAGGTAGACCTTCTTCTCCCTTCAGATTCGTTTTCTATCTTCTTTCTTTTCTTTTTACTCGTTCACCTGAAAAGGGGGTCTAGGGTTAGGGTTCGGTTGAACCCGATTCATGTTTTTTTTGTTTGATTCGAGTTCTCCAAGATTATCCCCTTTCCCCTCTTCGGATTTGGGTCTGCTTTTCTCTTCTCCGAACAAGGATTTAGATCTAGGGTTCGGAATCCGACCCTCCCCTTTTCCCCTTCTTTGATTTGATGTGGGGAATTAGGGTTAGGTCTTAGGGTTCGGCTTCGTGAGCCGAGGGCCCTATATCTTCTCTGATCCAAATGGATTTGTTCTCTTTTCTTCTTTTACCCGGTTAGGGATACACAGAGGCACCTGGCTCTGATGCCATTGTTAAGTTTCGTAGGACTCAATCGAGTCAAAATCCCAGTAATCAAAGATCCGAATACACGATCTACAAAGAGGCATAAAAAGGGAGGAAAAGGGATAGGTAGAGTATGAAGTCGCAGACTATCGAAGGCCGTAGTGGTCAGAGCAGTCGGAGTGGTGGAAGCGCCGGCCGCGGCCTCATTGGCGGATCCCATCTGCGCGCCGGCAGCGACGTTCGGTGGAGAGAGGAGTCAGTGCAGTGGCGTCCTTGGCGGCGGCATGTGCGTCGGGGTGACGTTGCCGGTGTCGGTGGTGCTTCCCGTCGCTGGCAGCGCCCCTTCTCAAGATTGGGTTAGGGTTAGGATGTCGGTGGGTGTCTGGCGGCGCGGTGAACCTCATACTGCGAGCCCCGGCCCCCACCTTTCCTTTATAGCGCTGTGCGACGGGGGCCCACCAACCATGTAGGGTTGGGCGCCCCCGATCAAGGCATGAGAACAAGGCCCAAAGGCCATTGGGCCTAATGGCGTGGGAGATCAATCCAACAGTCGCCTCCACTTCTACGCTAACCCGCAGTCTCTTCCACTTGCCGTCGGGCCTTCCTACTTCTATAGTCTTGTAGCCTTCTCTTTTACTTACGTCTCAAAACCATGGTTCGACTCATGTTAGTCCACCTTCTTTGATCCCAAATACTATATCGTCATGAACTCATGATAAGTGGATATTTTTTCTTAGTTTTAAGATGGATCTAATAACTTCTGATTTCCAGACTCCCCCATTAGAAAAGAGGTGAAAAGCATATTTTGCTCAGTTTATTGATAGTCCATTCTCAACATCCAATTCCTGAAACGCTAGAGAGATATCGCCCTATTCGATCTATAACAACTTGTGTTTTTCAAAATCCACATGTTAAAAAAAGGTGAAAAACATTTCTCTCTCTCTTATTTATAGTTCATTCTCAAAATCCACTTCTCGAAATGCTACCACCATGCAAAGCTAGATTTTTTTTCTTTTGAGAAACTTTCAACATCTCCCACCCATCTGTTGTACGGTCCCGTTCGTTGGTCTGCAACTTGGCTGAAACTGGCTGAAAACACTGTTTCGGCTGAATTGTTGTGAGAGGAAAACACTGTTCTGGCTAAAAAAAGCAACCCAACAAGTTGAATATGGGGTAAACCGAACAGGGTCACGCAGTCTCCCGTGCCCATCTAATCCGCAGTAACCTGTCGTCTCTTCCACAACCATCCTCTACTCGTGTGGCATTTTGTTTTAGGGTTGTTTGGGTCCATGCTATAATTTCCGTGTCTTCTAAGTTACTTTGGGCCCACGCGCAGGCGTATGTGCTAATACAATCTTTTTTATGGCCCGAAATACCCTTGCTAGCCCCCTCTCTTCCACACTGACAAAGTGGGGCCATGCCTCATCCCCTTCCTCTCTCCCGGTCCCCATCCATCTTCGTCTCCCTTGTTCTAGCTCGAGCTCCCATGGCGAGCATGCGCCCAAGGAGCTGGCGGGCAGGCTCCGACGTTCACGGCATCCTTCTCCGCACTGGCGCCTGAGGCACCATCTTCTCCCCCTCCGGCATGCACTTCCCCTCGCCTCCCTTGGCGTCCTCTACTCCGGCAACCGGCGCTGTCGGCCTCCGCCTCACAGTAGCGCTTCCAGCAGTGGCCCTACATCCATCTCCGTGCTTGTCGCCCCCAAGCTCGCCGCCCTCGGCCTAGCGACAACCGGATCTAGCTCTCAGCCCATGCAGTCGACATCAGTGGATGAAGAAGAAAAAGAGCAGAGGATGGCACATGGGCCCTCTATGTCAATGATTGGAGAGACAAATAAATGATACGAGTATTTTAGGCTATACAAAAAAAAACAACAGTGGCAAAGAAAAGGACCGAATTATTCAGAAGATTTCAATTTATATATAAGGAATAAAATCTCCTCGGTCCTTGTCAATTCCCTCCCACATCCTCTAAAACCCAACGAGGCCTCGGGATGACTCTGCGTCCTAACTGTCCGATGTCCGATGTCCAATGTAACATCAGCTCATCAGCAGTGATGACAATTGATTTGAGGACCGCTACAAAGCCCAAGTAAGATCCTGTGTCGAGCAAGAAGCTTACGGCCCAGCTGTCGTTCAATGGCAATGAATCAACCCAAGTAAGGCCGTGTACCGGGTAAGAAGCTTACGGGCCAGCAGTCTCTCGATGGCAACGATCAAAGTAGTTGGGCAATGTGGGCTGGGCCCAAAAAGTAAAAGTAAAGAAAAAGAGAACAAAAATCGTGGTCGGCAGGATTCGAACCTGCGCGGGCAAAGCCCACATGATTTCTAGTCATGCCCGATAACCACTCCGGCACGACCACTGTGATGTTCACGATTCAAATGTTTCTTTTAAGATTATTAAAGGTCCGAGAAGTTTTGCTGAACGAACGTAATAAAGGCTGATGGATGAGTAGGTGCCACGTCGTGTGCCGTTTCTTCGGGCGAGATCGACGAGGAGACCCGATGGGACCGACCGACCAGTGCACCGTTTGGAGCGTTCCCTAACTACCGGCCTCCACGCCAGCCGACTGCGACCGGCCGGTCCGAATCCGTCCACGGTCCACAGCAGCAGACGAGATCGATCTCGGATGTGCTCGATCGATCGATCAGTCCCTCGTCAAGTCACTAGCCATGCACTCCATCGCTGGCGGCTACCTCATGACGCGAAGCGGCAGCTACTCCGCGAGCGAAAAGGCCACCTCGCGCCTGGCGCACGCTGGCAGCGCTCACCGCCGACGCCGACGCGTTCCGCCTGCATTGGCGGCCGGCCGGCGGTCAGCCGACGAGCAGGCCGGATTTATTAAATCAATCAGCGTTCTTGGCCGCTTGCTTGCTTCTGGCCTCTGGGGTACGGTTAGACTTGTCGCGGGGTCCCTGGCGGCTGGCGGGGCGGCTGGGACGGACGGGGCCATGGCTGACGATGGGGCGCTTGACACTTGCAGCATTCACGCCCATGCCTCCCCAGCCGGGCGGGTTGCTTTCACGTACCCGCGTAATCTCCAGCACTGCGTCGCCGATCGATCAATGATTTGGAGAGTGGACTGTTGCTGGCGGACCGTATGACTATACATGCACCAGACAGACTGAGACGGCCCCATGTTGCACTTGATGAGGCTGTGTAACATGAGACATATTGCGAAACCCAAATCCAAAATAGATCTAGAACACAATGTTTATAGCCTTCAATAGAGTACCTATATAGAAGATCCATTTTAGATGTTAGGAGAGGCATAACCTAAATATGTGTATCCTCTCTCCTGGAGACCTATTGGTAGACAGTATGGTTTTGTTGTTAGAGAAGATCAAAATATGTATTAAACCCTTTGTCTGTAGTGTTACCCAAAGGACGAATGAGTCTTGTATTTTGGGTTATGGTTGTCGGAGACAGTATGGTCCTTTTTCTTCCCAGTCGTCCTAAGTGTACGAGTTGGATACAACACTGCTGATCCACCTGTGTTAATGTCCCGTCAAGATAATCGCAATGCCATGCATGCTTAATACTCCTAGTCTCCTAGACTCCAACTCTATCTAGCATGGGTCCAGAAGGCTTGACATCGAAATAGGCAAAGCCACAGTGAGAAATCTGCAGCCTGTTCGTTTGGCTGCTGCTTGTCGTAAACGATCATAAATTTCTAGTCGAAACGGTATTTTTTTCTCATACAAACCAGCCAGCAATACTTCTTCACTAACTAACGACTAAACGAACCAATCAACCAAACATGCTCCTGGTGATTTCCCCCCTTCGTCTATAGGAAATGGAATGTTCTTTTCTGGGGCAGCTGCCACGGTCCGGCAACAGGAACACGACGACGTGTCGCGTGCCCCCACCGTATTAGCGCCATCCCCGTTGCCGCCCCGCCCCGCCCCTCTTGTGTCCACTCCGGCCGATCCACTCCACACGCCCACTTCGACGCGCGCGTCTCGTGCTCTGAGCTCCTGCTCGCGCGATGGCCTCCGCCGGAGACGGCGACATCGGGGAAGCAGCAGAGGCGACGACGCCCACGAGGAACAGGAGGACGATCTACGACTACCTCGGCGAAGGCGAGGACGGCGAGGAGGCCTCGCCGCCTTCCCCGGAGACGCCGCCGCGGCTGCGGCTCCCGACGTTCACCTGCGCCAGGATCCGGTTCGGCAGGAAGCGCGGCGGAAAGGGTGGCCGGAAGGAGGCCGTCGCGACGGAGAAGAGCGAGGACGCCTCGGTGGACTCCTCAGGTGCGCGCGCGCGCGGTCACTCACTCACTCTCTCGTTTTAACCTCCACGTGCGTCGTCTAGTTGTATAGTCGATCGATCCTGAGGCCTTGCTCCCGGCCATCATATATATCGCAGGATGGAAGCAGGAGGCGGCGGGAAGCAGCGGCGGCAGCGGCGGCGGCTGTGTAGCGGCCGGACAAACCGGGATGGGGCTAAGCATGCTCTTCCTCCTGGCGAGGACATGCGTGGAGCTCAACCGGATGGCCGAGGTGCGCGCGCAGATGGAGACGCTCCTCAAGGAGATCCGAGACGAGGCTAGCAGGGTGAAGGGCGGCGCCGCGGATGATCACGTCGTCCTTGTCACGCCGAAAGCCTGCAACAACCTGCAGTCGTCGTCGTCGTCGACCAACACCACCACCGCGTCGTCGAGCTGCGTCTCGGACACGAGCACCACCAACTGCCTGGAGATCCGGCGCGGCGAGGACGGGGAGCGGGCGTCGGAAGCAGAGGTCGAGACAGAGCCGACTGCACGGCGCCAACCGCCAGAGTGCAAGTGCGACACGGAGCAAGACACTCCTGATCAGGTACAAGCCTTTGTTCGCGTTGCGTCTATGTCGGAATGAATGAACTGGCACGTTCTGATCCTCTGATCTTTGCGGCGTTTGCTTAGTGTTCGGTCCAGTTGTCGTCCGACGACGACGGCAAGTTTATCGAGCTGGAGGGAGGGCTGTTCGGCACCGGCGGCGGGAATCCCCAGCGAGGCGCCGTGGTCGTCGACGAGAGCGACGACGACGACGACGGCGACGAGTCGTGCGAGCGGCGGCACGAGGGAGGAGTCTCGGCGACGGAGCTGGAGCGGAGGCTGCACGAGCTCCAGCACCGGCAGGACAGGGAGCGGATCGAGGCGCTGGAGTCGGCGCTGCGGCGCGCTCAGCGGAAGCTGACGGAGAAGGAGATGGAGGCGCGGCTGTGGCAGGACACGGCCACACTGGCGCTGGGGCAGCCAGTGCCAGTGCCGCGGGACGGACAGGGACAGTGACCTTGCGCTTGCAGTTGCAGCTAGCGTGCCGTACGGGCTGTACATGTACTGTACAGCTAGCGTGCGTACGTTGCTTGGGGCCCGGTTTTCTGTGTGCCAGTGGGGACTTGCGCGAAGCTGGTGTGTTTAGACTTTAGAGCCCGTTTGGTCATTGTAATTTGTATAGGTTAACAATGTATAAGTTCCTCTTTGTTAGCTCTGACAGAATCTTACCGTAGCTCGGTTCTTCGATCACTCCATCAGCCATATCCTCAGCCAGGCGACGAAGCCAGAAAAAAATTTAGAAAAGGTTGAACAAAAGAATAGAGATTTTTTTTATCTTCTCTTAATCTTAACCTCTTTTACCTAATATATATATATGCATAAAATTTTAAGAGAGGGCTTAGGGGGCTCCACGTGTCCAAGATCGGTAGGGGGCTAGAGCCCCCAGCCCCACCGCTGGCTCCGTCGCTGTCCTTAGCTTCTTGTAAACCAATAAAAATCCTTGAAATCAGTCAAGGCCTTGCATCCTTCCTGGTTTGTGTGTAGAGATAATTCTTCGTCACTGTCCGGAATGCCAAAGGCTTGCTTAACAGCAAAAGGGTTGATATGTATAACCCTATCTTTACCAAGATCCAATACCATAGTTACAAGGTCTAGCCTGTCATACAAATACTTCAATATTTCTCTGCTAACTAGCTTGTCTGCTCAGATCTGGAGGAGGCCACCAAAATTCATATTAGGGCCGTTTGGATTCTTGGAATTGAATTTGTTCTAATAATTATAATTTAGTCATACAATAATTATGCTAATATGGTTTTATATGAAATATACTTGCATATTATTGTTAGCCATACTAGAGACATATACTCCCTCTGGGCAGCTTTTTTAGGCGTGAGAAGATGACTCCTGACTACCATGGAGCAAAGAGTGTGTATAGCTAGAGAATAAATCTTGCGACATTCAGCTTGTTCGGTCGTTGGTTTTGGCCAGGACTTATCAAAGTGACAGTTTGGAGTCAAAGTGACAGTCGAATTGGAGTTTGACATCAAAACTTTTTTGTATAGGCAATAGAGAACATAGATTGTTTCATGTGAAATTTTGGTAAATTTTTATATCTGTTTGATAATTTTAATTTATTAAGTACAATTATAGAATTTTAATTGATATAAATTGAATTTGAGTTATAACTGCATGAAATAATAGAATAATATTCGTAGAAAAATCAAATATATATTGTTGAGTGAATTTGACAAGATATTTTTAAAGTACATCGGAACAAATTTAAAAAAATATGTTATGAAAAAGAAGAAAATAAAAGAAAATAAAAAAATACTAGATTTGTCAAGTGCCTCTAGTCTGGCACTCGACAAAAAGGGTTTACCGAGTGTCAGGTCTGGGACACTCGGCAAACCCCCACTCATATACCCCGCATCCGGCCGCACACAGCCACACACTCACACACCCACCCGCGCCACACACGCACACCGGCACACCCGCCCCCGGCTGCCGCCGGCTCCCCTTGCCCCTTGTCACCGGCGCCGGCGCCCGGCCTGGCCGGCCCCTAGGCCCACGTCCGCCCCCTCCTCTCCAACGGCCCCCTCGTCCGTGGCTCTTGTTCTCGGTCGATGCCTGATAGGGCGACTGGGCGCTACCACGCCGAAGGCCCAAGCGGCCGAGCCGAGGACCGCCGCCAGGCGCCAGCCACCTCCGCAGCTCCGCCATCGCACCACACCAGGTGAGTTCTCAGCACCCGATTCTCCTTTGGCCTCCTATTTGCTATTCCCCCAAACCCTAACCTATCTCTTGATTTGCGTTAGGCCATTAGGAGTCGCAAGTCTCCTCGGATCTCTTGTTGCTTCCCACCCCACAAGGCAACACAACACATGGCCGCATGGGACAGGCAACGGTCGATCTGTAATTTTCTCACATAATTTAATCTCACAGGAATATTGTGTGACTTTGACAGGATCTAAGGAGGAGGTCACGGCGATTTGGAGGATCTCAGGGTTAATTATGATTTTTTCTATATTAATTTTCCTACCTTGATTTTGTATTTGTAATTTTTTCACCACTACTAATTTTCATGTGTCTGTACATCAGATGCCCTTTCTGTAAAGGATCCTCAGCTAGCAATGGGACTGCTCAACTAGAAGGTCCTTTCTTTCACTATATGCTTAATTAACTGCAAATTGTGGATTATCAATTCTGGATTTGTTAATTTTTTGAGATCCTGTTAGTGTCATTATCAATTTGTCATGCCTTGGTAAATTGTGTATATTGAACTTTTAGTTAGGTACTATTTTGTCTTGGATCTCTCAACTAATAATGCATGGATTGCTATATCTCTGCAACAAAATTTGCTTCTTTTGTTGGATACGCATATTGTGTCCAAACTATTCTTAACCATAAAAATTCATTTTTCAAAACCACATATTATTGTTTTAGCAAAATCACTGCTGCTAGCTATGAAGACCACACTGAGAATCGTTATTTATGTTTTACAGTCTCTTATTATCCAAATCAGATTATATGGTAGTAAATACCAAGTCTCTTGGATGCTCCGTGTTTGTGTGAGTGTTACTATATTGAGGCCATTATCTGCTTTTAGTATGCCATTCGGTCTTATATAGCCATCTGTTAGTTGGTATCTATCCCATTATTCTGAATTTTAATTTTACATGCCATGGCCTGAAAGTTGGGACAAATACCTTTATAATAATGTAGCACAATTATCTCTGTTCTACTAGTTTGTGAAGCTGCAACTGCAATGTTGTGCCATTGGGTTTGTAAGCTGTTATCCCCAGCACAATGTTTAAACTCATATTTGCTTTCAATATGAATTAGTTCCTGATTTGATCATTAATTCATTTTTGTTATTTGAAATTCATTGTAGTCTGTTTCGTCTGAGTCTCATGTCCTGGACACCTCCGTAAATGGCAACTGTGAGCATGGGACTGTGATATATTCATGTAAAACCTTCTCCATGCTCCTCTCTTGCTTATGTAGTTTTTACTTAGCTATCCATTTAAGTCCACAGTTTCAAGAATGTTACTCCTGATTCAGTTCAGATCTTACTAGGTGCGAACAAAAGTGGTCACACAAGGCATTGATGTAAATGCTATCCCTTTGCTTTGATATGCCCTTCAATCACCGACTAAAAAGTTTAGTTCAATTAATCTGCATGTAAAGACTGAAAGGGTTAATTTGCCTAAATTTGCAGGGCCATGATAGGCCGATAGGTCAACACATCAAGATCCTTTGGTCACACAAGACATTGCGGTAAATGCTATCCCTTTCTTCTGTTATATCCTTCAATCACCGACTTGAAAAGTTCAGTTGTTCAATTAATCTGCATACATACTGAAAGGGTTCATTCTTTTAATTTATATTGACTAGCTCATCCAGTAACCACACCCTGCGCACAAAGCACTGACAGTACCTATGCAAATTGCTATATCAGAATTTAGACAAATTCCTAATGGGACTAATGCTTTTTTTTGTGCCAACCAAGCTCATGTGTTTCATGCTAACATAAATTCTGCGCAGATTGAACTCTTTATTTCCCCCCTATAGTTGCTTCATACTGTACTGTGACATTGATTATTTTATTTCTATAATTGGTTCATAGAATCAGCACAGGTTATTTAACTTATGGGACAAATTTCAGAATAGAACGATTGTTTTCATGGTGCAGATAAAATAGCTATGGAATAGAGGTATTAAAATAGTTCTACCATGCTACCTGATTATGTTGATCCCATATGTACATATAAATGCCTTAACCATCTTTTTGCAATGTTTGTGGTGATCTTTTTCTTTTGCTTCATAGGAATCTCAGGTACATAGCAAAGTGCATGGTGTTCTACTTTATGGTCTGCAAATAGAGACCGCACCAAAAAAAATGGTGCTTTCTGTTTCCTTTTGTTTGTCAAATAAGCTGATGTATCCTTAATCTATCATTTACCTGGACGTTCTTTTCTCCAAAGCCTCTCATTTCTCAATTCAATTGTTGACATCATGTCAGTAGTCTCAATTTCTAATTAATTGGTAATTGTAGTCTCAATTACTTGGGAATTTCTTCTACTCTTTTTTTCATGACACCCATCCATTGGTAATAATTAGTTCTTTAGTACTCCGTGTGTCACTGCCTCTTCAGAGATGCAATAGCCTACCTATACCATATAAATATGCTGAGAAAAAATATTATTTTTTCTTTGGAAAATAGGTTTACCGAGTGTAATTTCTAAAAACACTCGGCAAGCAATAATGATATGCTGAGAAAAAAATTATTATTTTTTCTTTGGAAAATAGGTTTGCCGAGTGTAATTCCTAAAAACACTCGGCAAATAATAATTCTTTGCCGAGTGTATTTTGGAAAAACACTCAGAAAACCATTTTTTTTTGCCGAGTGTCAAATTTGATACTCGGCAAACCATTTACCGAGTGCGCGATAAAAAACACTCGGCAAATAGCTGTTTGCCGACACTGTAGATGTCATGTGCTGTTTGCAGAGTGTTACACTCGGCAAAACCTTTGCCGAGTGTTTTTTAGTCTTTGCCGAGTGCCTGTGGCACACGGCAAAGTCACTGTTTCCGGTAGTGAATGTCACGTACCTGCCTATACGAAAAAAAGTGAGAGCGCCTAAAAAAGTTGCCCGGAGGTAGTACTTTATATCTTGTATTTCTATTGTAGGAAAACGAGTTAAAGAGTGTGCAATAAGTTGGAGAGTTTAAATATAGCATGGTGATCTATATAATCTATTTATATCTCCCATCATATGAATTTGAGATAGGCTTATTTGTGAGCTTGGAAAAGTTGTGAAATGCCAAATTCCGAGCAAAATAGCCTAATCCAATAAATAGATTTCAATTCCTCTAAAATAAAGGGATCCAAATGGCCCCTTATCGAATCTGGTAGGCTGCCTCATGGTGAGGAGATGAATAAATGAGTTTTTGAATCTGGTACGTTGCCTCACAGTGAGGATATGAATAAATGAGTTGATACTCGAAGGTGCACATCGAACAGTTGGTGCATGAAGATATTTAATAACTTTTTGCTATTTAGGCTTGAGAAAGGAGAGAGAGGACTTGTGTAATTGTTCAAAATAAGTGCTAATTAATAAGAAAGAGTGGAAATAAGGAACCGTTATGGTAAGAATGTAATGGGATACTGTTTGAAAAAGGTACATCCATATGAACAAAGTGGCAAAAAAAAATGGTAAACAGACCAAACAAAAAATTAATAATTTAGTCGCAATAGTATACCTTGCTAGGTGGAGCCGTGCGAGGGGCATGTTTCTTCTGCAGTTACTAATTTAGTCGCAATAGTATACCCGGGTACCATTTATCCGCAAATTACTAATTGGCGGAGGGTGAATGGGGGCAGGCGGCGAACAAGTGCTGAAGTGCAACTATCATGTTGCTGCATGGTATGTATGCTGTCCCTTCACCGGGCAGCTCACACACTAACACTTATGATCACTCGTACGTCATTCAACCGCCTTTCTCATGCCCTTCTTGTTTCTTTCAATTGCTTGCTTAGTTACCATAATTTAATCTCACACACTATCAGCACCCTTTTGTTTCTTTTAACCACGCACCTTGCATTTGTCCCTTTATCTCCCTTGCATTCGGTCCCATTATATCCCTTGCATTCGGGCGTCGACCGGAGAATTGCGCAGGCGGCGCAAGTCCTCTTCTCAAGATGACAGGTGCCACAACCAATAAGCGCTCCGTCAAGAGGGCCTAGAAATCATGCTCTAGCAGGAAGAGCAACCACCCCGCCATGAAGGATGCCATGACACGGGAGAACGACTTGCGGAGCTGTTCCTTGTTCCAGCACCGCACAACAGCAGGCACCACCATCCCCCTTGTCATGGTATGGATCCTGGCGCTTGCTACCCTCGTCCAATCTCGTTACCTACGTGATGAGGTTAGGACTAAAGATTCGACCTGACTACCCATACGCACGTGGAAATATTCCATACATGCAACAGCATTAGCGGCTACCTTCCAAAACTAGAATGCAAAAGCCATCTTTACTTAGGGATGACTAAGGACTATGAGCGTCTCGACAAAAAGGAAACTGACGAGGACAAAGCCACACTTATATTTAGCGACAGTGACTTGTACCTCCTGTCTTTCGTGAATAATGAAGGCACCTGCTGCATTCAGGGGGTATGAACACCTATTCCCGTCCTGAATCCTGATGGTGAAGAATGGGGTGAGTCGTATCCCCACCTCGTATAGGGTGGTAGAAAGAACCTAAATGGGGTGAGTCGTATCAGTCGTATCCCCGCCTCGTAGAGGGTGGTAGAAAGAACCTGAATGGGGTGAGTCCTATCCCTGCCTCGTAGAGGGTGGTAGAAAGAACCTGGTCAGGATACCCCTAGGGAAGAACTTGGAGTTGAAAGCTGTGTGAACGCTTGCTCGGTATAGACAAGTCATTACTAAAACCTCTAAAATTAGGACAACCATGGTTCAAAACATGATAATGTTTCTTGAAGCCTTAAGATTCCGAGTGATCGGTGAATAATTCAGCGAGGAGCAGTGGGAGATGGAGACGTACCTCACTAAAGAGCAAGCCAGTTATATGAACTATTTCCTAATAATATCGGTCCTCTTATGGAGATGGGATAGAGAGGGAATATGACCTGACAACAATGAAAGTGGTGATCTGAAAACTCATACTGGGATCACCAACGCGGAGCAGGCAATTGCTGTTGTGGATCTCTTGAGGCGGCCGAGACAAGTACAAGTTGGTCGTTCTAGTTAGTTGCTTCAGAAGGAAAACTACATAAGTATAGCAGTTAAGTTTATAGACTGCTAGTACTGAAGCTTATATATTCCCAAGTGCATGTGGAGTTATAACTATGTATTTCTTTCTTTTAGAGTGATGAAGATGTATTCCTCTCTCTACTTGTCTGTGTTCAAAAAATGTATTCCTCTCTCTCTACGTGTCTGTGTTCGTTGTATGTAATGACAAAACATATAACAATGTTGATTAACAGCCCAATGCCTCATCATTTGCATCTGCAGTTGTTTGACACTAGATAGGCCCGGCTCTTCACCACACTCCCCTCACTCTCTCCCTCTCATAACACTACTACTAGAGCTTGGCTTCCTATCTAAAGATAGAGTAGTTTCCTCCAATATGTCATGAGTTGAGAGTGAGGGTATAGGGGGTATTTATAGGTGGAGGTGGAGTAGGGGCTACTTCGGTGCCATGTCGTTGATCCAGGTGACATTCTATAGGATCTCTGGTTAGACTAGAAGGGGGGTGAATAGGCCTGTTAAAACAAACACTCAAACTTTCATCAAATTCAACCTGCGACACTGCCACACCTACAGATAACTTCGTGGCACAATTCAAAAACTATGAATGAAAACTTGAATCAGATAAATTACTGAGCTTCCTGTAGGTATATGTAACACAGATCAATAACTAGAAGTGATAGAAACACCACACACAATTAGATCGGCCATAAACCCTAGAAATCACGTCAACAACAATATAAAATGCAAATTATGTAAATCAAGCACAATATGACACGATGATTTATCCCATGGTTTAGCTCGCCACCAAGGCTTGCCTAAGTCTATGTTATTGAGGTTAGCCACTAAGGCTTAGGGCTTTGCAACCCTTCCTCATTCTCAAGTCAAGAGACTCAACTCTTGAGATGAGGGGTGAGTTTACCAGCTTTAAGAAATAGTTACAAACCTCCCGGGGCTGCCACATAAGTTGGCAAGCTCCACGGACAATGCTCTAGTCGGCTAGGAGCAAAGCTCCAAGAGTAATAAACACAACCACCGGCCAAAACATGAACCAAGTGCTCTTTTGAGTTGGGGAATCAAAGGATCATCTCTCTAATCGAGTTTGAGACCTTTTTTCTCAAGGATTGATGGAGAAATCAATGTAGAAGCTTGGGGGCTCAAGGTCACCAATGAAGGAGATAGAGAAGAGCACTCTGTTATGTTCTGGTCGAACTAAAAGGGTTAGAAGAAGAGAGAGACATTAGGGAGACAGGGAAAAGGTATAAATACCCCTAGCCCCCAATGGTCACTTAAGTCGTGGCAGTGCCGCGGCTCAAGTGCAGTAGTGTCGCTCTACGGTAGTGTCTCTCTTCATATGCGGCACTGCCGCACTAGGCAAGACAACAAGGGTAAGAGTGAAGTGCTGGCTATCTTGGCTGTGAAACTGAGGGTATATGTGTAGGATTGAGCACTTGGTAGCACATGTTGGCTTAAGCATTGTGCTCCCCTTTATAGTATGACTTTTCTTGTACTCAAATTTAAAATATAAAATAATTTAAACCTCCTTTGAGTTTGAAGCCATCAACATTTGTAATTGGGGGCTCCTCTGTTTTGTGTAACATCCTCGAATATAGATTCCCTGCTTGTCATCTTGATAAATCTCATTAGTTCTCTAATTGTGTAGTCATCATCACCAAAACCCATAATTAGGGCTTGATTGCACTTTTAATCTCTCCATTTTTGGTGATTGATAAGAACCCAATTAGAGCTTACAAAAGATAAGAAATAATACTGAGATTTTTGAACCATGGGTGTAGAGCCTCCCCCTAAATATATGAATGGAGAATTTGAATTCTCAAATTGGCATAAGAGGCCAAGATTCACATTTTTAGTGAAAGTGATGGAGCTCCCCCTACATCCATGCTCCTGTGGGGTGCAACACACTTGTGTCAAATATATAACCATGATGCAAATGATAGTTCATGCACAACAAGATAGCTGTGATAGCTGGGTGCGGCACTGCCGCACTTGCTGCAACAGCACAGATAAAAACAGGCACCATACAACATGTAACACATATAAACAAGTACATTCTAGCATAATTGTTTCACAAGCTACAACACAGATTAATACATGTTCATATCCCACACATATAGAGTACTTAGGTAGCATTATTACACATATAGAGTTTTAATCGCCTGTCAAACTCTCAACCTAGCGAAGCCTACTCTCAACGGATAAGAACATGAAGCTCCTGCTACAACAACCTCTCCATGGCATCAAAAAAGTTGTCGACCCCTCTAATTTTCTCTCCCTTTGGCATAAAGCACCAAAAAGAGAAGAAAATAAGAAAAACCAACGAACTCACTCCTTATCTTCTTGAATGTTCTCCCAATCGACATTAGCGCCACCAACAGCTCCACCAGCACATGTAGCAGCCTCCTCACCACCACCACCATCATCATCATCGGAGGAGGACACCACTGCCCTCCCTTGGTGATGGGTGGTCGAAGTGTGGTGCTTACGCCTGGTGCTCCTCCTCAAGGACTACAAGGTAGAGCTCAACGTTGTGTGAGGGTCAAGCTCTGGCTGCTCCTGCTCCTCCTCCTCCTCCTCATCCTCTAAATCCATGTCAAAGAGGCTAGGGAGGTTATCAAACCTCGACGGTGACTGAGCTAGAGAAAGGGGTGGTAGCCCTGCACGCTCCCTAGCCTCCTAGTTGGCCTCACGATTCTTCAACCGGTCCTCATATGCGGTCCTCGTTGTATAGGTGCAAGTAGTGAAAATGGCCTTGATCCATTTCCCAAACTTCTCCATCTTCTTATCCTTGTGAGGCCTAGAGCGAGAGGACTCAGGCACGTCTACAACTGATGGAGAGCGTCTCACTGCCTTGCTAGCACCTAAGGCTTGGGTCTTCTCAATCTTGTAGATGGTGTGGAGACCATCTTTGTCAAACTTATAACCGGTGACCCTCTCAATCATGAACATGAGATAGGGGCATAGGCCAGCCTCTTTCTCCCATCATCCATGACATTTCTTAGCTCACGCCACATAAAGTGAGGGACATTGAACCTGTCACCTCCAGAAGCAAACCTAGTGAAAGGTCCTAATATGGCTAGAGGGGGGAGGGGGGTGAATAGCCTATTTAAAATTCAACAAACTAACTAGAGCAATTTGATTAGTATGCCAAATAGCAAAAAGCAAACTAGTTCTAGCTCTACAAGGGTTACAAGCTACTTATCCAACAATTCTAGTTACTATGATCACTAGACACACAATTTACTAAGTCACTACTCACTAAGAACTCTCACACTTGCTACACTAAAGAGCTCCACTAGATGAACTTAAGCTACAAAGTAAGCTCTCAATTCTAGCTATACTAAAGAGCTTACTATGTAACACCCTGGTGTTATATTGTAATGTTTTGCTGAAACATTTCGCAAGCATCTGATTTAGGTGCATTGGTGTAAGATAGGCTTTATAATCCATATTTGGCTTGGAAACATGTTTACGAAACGGGAAAGCACAAGGTTATGTTTCGTGTCACATAACGTGTTTATTACCTTAATCGAATTATTGTTAACGCTAAATGGTGTAAAACGTTTCGTGAATGATGATAAAAAGGTTGCGGCCGATAACATTGGATGGCTAGCGCGTACGTCCCGGGGGTCGGGTTTGGTGATTCGACGCGAAACCTTTCTAATCGACGTCCTCCGCGTAAGTATTCGAAGTGGTCGACGAAGCCATCTTCGGCATTAGTTGTAGAACAATTGGTCTAAGAAGGAGAGCAATGTCGCGACTGATGGTGACGGC
The DNA here is from genome assembly GCF_019320115.1 of Miscanthus floridulus. NCBI lineage: Eukaryota > Viridiplantae > Streptophyta > Magnoliopsida > Poales > Poaceae > Miscanthus > Miscanthus floridulus. The sequence continues at coordinate 16,973,160 of NC_089587.1, forward strand.
TAGGTGTACCCATATTCGCATCGAGAAATTAGATTAACGATTGGAACATGGCGTACGCATTGTCGAGCTGCTTTAAAAGTCGTGCACATCACCTGGCTGGGCGCTGGGCGCGGTCACCACCCGGTCGGCTTGCCAGCGCGCTGTGCCGCGCGGGCCTGAGCTACTGCCGCGCTCGGCTGGGCTGACGACGCCGTTCACTCGCACGCCCCGCGCGTCTTGACCCTCTGCCTGGCTGCTGCCCGCCTGCGCGCTCTACCTCGCTGCTGCTCGCCTCGCCAACCGATGTGTCGCGCTCGGACCGCCGGCCGTGCTCTGCCTGCCTTGCCCTGCCCCCGCTGTGGCCGTGGTCGGTCGGGGTCCCGCGTCCGCGTCGCTAGCGGCTGCGCTCGGTACCCCCAGTTGACCCCTTGGCCGCCTGCGCGTTTAGAAACCTGCCGCTGCGCTGTCGCCTCGGCGTCGCGTCCGCCGTGTCTTTTTCTGGCGCTGTCCGCAGACATGCCATGCCATGGCTCGTCGTTGCTGCTGCGGCCGTGCGAACGGCTGTCAGGAGCACGCCATGGAGTTCCCCATGGCCAGGCAAGTCAGTACCGAGCGTTGACGTTGCTGGTGAGCCATACCGCGACGGGACCTCCTCTGTATTCGTTGTCTCCTAGCCGTCGCGACTTTTTCTTCCAATTCGCCGTAGTGGGTGCACCATTTTTCAAATTGACGTTGCTTGCAGCTCCGTTAGACAGCCGGTCATCTAGCCTACCCCACTGCGCTGCCATTCTCGACTCACTGCGCTTCAATTTTGGACTACCGCGCCACCGGGTCCATAAGGCCGTGCCGACGCCCTCTAGCGGCGAGCCAGTCCCGCAGTGCGCCTCGTGGCGATTCAGTGCACCCACAGACTCGCCATGTCCTCCTGAGCACCCCGCGCACCTCAGTCCTAGCATAGCAGCAGGCCAGCCCCACCGCCACGGTAGTGCCCCCGTCGGTCATCACCGCACCGCCGCGAGCTCACGTGGCCAGCTTTGCTCAGACCGCCTCCAACCTAACCGTCAACGCAGGGGTGTCGGTGAGTGCTCCCTGGGGCTCGCTAGCTCGTGCGCTGGCCTCGCTTTCGATGGTGCTCACGGGAACGCGCTCGCTCTTGCAGGTCAGGAGTCACCGCCGGGGAGGGAGGTTGTGCCTGCATCTCTGCTCGTCGCGTCGCCTCCAGTAGCTTCTACGTGCTATCCAGGTACCTATCGACCCCTTAGGTAGGCTGTAGGGGTTCAGGTGAGGCCGGCGTGGTCGCTCGGTGCCGTGCCGTCGCGCCGGTGCGCGCCCTGGGGGGGCCAGGGACCTCCTCGCGGTGAAGAAGAGGAGGTGGGAGGGTGCTGGTGTAAAATGGTAGAGTAGAGAAACAGTACCGTAGAGCCCGTAGTAAATGGCGAGTTGGGTCGGGCCGCGCGTCGTGGGCCGGTCAGGGAGGTTTCATTTTCTCCATTTCATGGTATTAGGAATTGTTTATCTATTTAGGTTATGAACTGAACTTCAATAATTAGTAGTAAATCGCATGATTGTCCAAAAATAGCGAAACAAAGTTTGTTAGGTTCGCATAAATGTCGCCTACCTGTTAGTACAGTTGGTTCACCGTTAGTGGTCAGGATGGTAGGCTCATAAGCTTGAAGTAGAAGCTTAGCGGTATATCGATCCTTAATTGCAAGATTTGTTGGGACAAACCGACGATTACTTTAGTTTTGAAATCGTTACCGTAGGTTCCTTAGGCATGTATATACTTGCTGTACTGATGATAATCATAGAACGAGTCGTTAGAGGACGTAGTTGTTATCCTTGCTTTATCATAAACTGACATTAGGAGTATGAATATCCGTAGTCATTGTAAGGATATAGGACACGGTCATACTTGTTAGTAGTACTGGTGTATAACTTAGACTTTAGTAGGAAGACCTCGCTTAGTAATGTAATAGAGGTACTTTTGCATTGAGAATTTCTGTTGCCATAGTGTAATCATTGCCTCGTCATTTCATGTAGATCACGAACAGGTAGACTTCGTACTCGTCGGCGATCCGGAGTACGACGAGGTGATCGAGGAGTACGAGGAGGAGCTTTTCACGCAGGAAGGAGACCAGGAGCCTGTTGGTACTGACTTTGCTGACTCAGCAACTGCCCAAGGCAAGCCCCGGTGCATAACCCTATTTTTAAATGATCACTGAATATATCTATATGATATGCATTTACGTTACAGGCATTTTATGGAAGCTACATGCATAAATATATCCACCATGAGTCCTACTAGTACAGGTCGAGTAGCTGCTATGCTCAGGATGTCGGTAGCGTGAGTAACCTGTCGTTACTCGCAAATAGGTGATTAAACTATGATATCATGATGAAATAATGGAAAGGAAAATGGTGACCGGACAGGGATGTGGATTTGGTACTGGTGGGTGTGAGGGGTTGTGTCCTGCGGCCAACAGGGCATAGCCCGGTTACACTTTTTCCCTGTCTGTGTCGATTAAGGACCGGTCGTTGCATATGACTCTAGGCAAGTCACAGACTATTGTCCCGAGCACATACTTGGGTATGGGCGCAGGGAAGACTTGCTGCTCTCTTGTCGCGGATCCGGCTCTTTCCGGACCGACTGATGGGAAGAGGAGGTGGTGGAGGTCCTTGCGCCGCACTGAGTCCGGGATTCAGAGGCGGGGGCTTGGAGTCCAAGTTTGGACGGGGACCTGGACACCCGGGACAGGAGAGTGGTGGGTTAGTCCTGCTTGTGCCTGGGGTATAAGCGGGGCGTGTGTCTTCGGGGCACCCAGCTGGGTACATTGATTCGCGAATCGCCGGGTTATCCGGTACGGCTTGTCTGCGGTTTAGCACCGTAGTAAGAACTGGAAGTGAAAAAGGAGAAGGAACAATATCGATTGCTCAACCCTTGCTTGAAAGTAGAACAGGTGCTTATATAGATTGACTAGATGAAAACTTAATCTGGCTGATGATAATAATGTATCAATAAGGATTCACTATTAGTATTGCTTTTTGCTAAAAGAGAACCAGCAACCATAAAGCCTAGCATATTCCTTGGAGTCGGGAAAGTATTCCCACTGATCGGATAAGTCTTGCGAGTACATTGTGTACTCAGGGTTTATTTACCCCTATTGCAGGTGATGCTTGAGGAGTTCCTTGTGTGGAGGATCCATCTGGTGGGCTCAGACGGAATCCTCGTTATCTTATCGCTAGATGTTATCTTTTAATATTCCGCTGTTTATCATTCCGCACTCTGTATTTGGTATTGTAATAATGTACTTTGAAGAAACTCTAATGTATGAGATGGACTGGTGTTGTAACTCGTTTTCATTATTGGATCCTTGGGATAAATGTGGATCTTTCGGGTTCTCCCTCGGGGTGTGCCCGACGGATACCGCTCGTGGTAGTGGCTTTCGGGGTGCTTAGTGTCTGGTGGAAGACGAGCGCTCCGTAAGTACGCTATTCCGGGTGGTTCTGCCACAGTTGGTACCAGAGCCAATAATGGTCATGAGTTCCTCACTCTGTTACAAAACTAAAAGTTTGACCAACAAAGGTTTTGCGAAAAGTAGGATGCGATTAAGTTAAGTTATATAAGTATAAGCCCTAGCTATATGGTGTATCTAGGATAGCGGCACTGGTTTTATCTAATCAGTTTTCTGCAGGAACACTGACTTACGTTGCGTAAGAAATCGCTTAGTATACGGAAAGTGAGGGTGCGATGTGCCGAAAATGTTACGAACGCCGCTATATTCCGGCTTGAGGGAACGTATAGGTCGAAGCATGCATCATATAATAGCATCTTACTTGATCTAGGAATCCCCCTTCACGTATAATGAAAGTAGTAAATTGGTAGAACTAACTTAATGAATACTTAAAAAAAATGTGCTATCATCGCTTTAATCCCTAGATTCTCATCGGATAATCGGAAGGGTGTCCTAATGGATGGTTCGTCTCTCTTACAGATGAATCTGAGGTCCGGACGTGGGAGCACCAGTTCGGGAGCGGCCAACGAGGGCCATGGTGATAGTGCTCGGGCTTTTGAGCGTGACAACGAGGGAGCTCGGGAGGTTCCACCTTTGGTTCCTCATCCTTTCCCGCCGCCACCACCGCCTCCGCCGCTGTCCGCCGCGGAGGTCATGGTGGAGTTGTTGGCTGCTCGTCGGGAGTCAGCCGCTGCTCGACAGGAGACTGCTCGTGCCTTGGAGGTTATGGCACAGGCCGTCGCGGGTCTCGCCCGTGGAGGCCCCGGAGGCAACGGTGGGAATGGGGGTGGTGCTCGCCGTCCTGAGGGACAGTCCTCTTATCAGGACTTCCTCAAGACCCACCCGCCCACGTTCACACCGTCGGACGAGCCGTTGGAGGCGGAGCACTGGCTTCGCACGCTGGAGCAGAAGTTTCGGCTGCTCGGAGTGGCCAACGAGCAGAAGGTGCACTTTGCGTCCCAACAGCTTTTGGGGTCCGCAGGTGCCTGGTGGGAGACTTTCCAGGCCGCGGAGCTGCCGGATCACCCGGCAACGTGGCCGGAGTTCTCCGCCGCCTTCCGCGAGTTCTTCATACCGGCTGGCGTTATCCACCAGAAGGTGACCGAGTTCATGGAGTTGCGTCAGGGAAGCGGGACGGTAATGGAGTATGTGAATCAGTTCAACCACTTGGCTCAGTATGCTGGTAGTCAGGTGGACACAGATGACAAGAAGAAGGATCGTTTCTTTCGTGGTCTCACTCCTGCTCTACAGGAGAAACTGTACCTGGGAAACTATCAGACCTTTGGGGCTCTGATGAACGCCGCCATTGCTCTTGAGGGTTTTCAGCGGGCATCTCAGGCGAATTGGAAGCGGAGGAGGGTGGCAGCTGGATCCTCCAGCCACCCTCATACTCAGAAGGTGCAAATTGTTAGGCGGGGGCCCTATCAACCATCCGGCGGGCCTCCGTTTCGGTCACCCCAGCAGACATCACATACTTCTGCTACTCAGTACAAGGCATCTCAGCAGCAGGTGCAGCCCCAGCAGACTCAGGGACAGCAGGTCCCACCTCGTCAGGGATTCAGGAACAAGCCTGGTGCTTGTTTCAAGTGTGGCAAGGAGGGCCACTATGCCAGGGAGTGTCCTCAGCAGCAGACAGTTCAGCCGTCTCAGCCGTCTGCAAATTCCAGGCTCGTTAAGAGGACTTTCATCAAGAGAAAGGTGCCCAGCAGATCTGGTCAGGTGCACTTCACGGATGCTCAGCAAGTTGTGCATCAGGAGACAGTTATGGCTGGTATGTTTACCATCGAATCCCATCCAGCTTTGGTGTTGTTTGATTCTGGTGCATCGCATTCCTTTATGAGCATGGGGTTTGTAGAGCAGCACAACTTATCACTTGTGGCTATACCGTATGCCTATAAGATCCGTACTGCGGGTTCTCAGATGTTTATCAATACCCGTACGGATACTGTAAGTTTGGTATTAGCCACCCACACTTACCGTCTACAGTTCATGATAATGCCTGGGCAAGGCATTGATGTTATTCTTGGGATGAACTGGTTGCGGGTGTATGGGGTAGTATTGGATATGAAGAGAAGAAGTGTAGAGTTACGGCTTCCGTCTTCTGAGGACAGGATGTCTCTCATCATACCCTCAGAACCGGTCTTACCTGTTGCTGCCCTTGCTGAAGCCGTTCCTAATCTTACCTCCATTCCAATAGTATGTGAGTTCCCAGATGTTTTCCCTGAAGATCTTCCTGGATTGCCACCGGACCGTGAGGTAGAATTCTCTATTGAGCTTGAGCCTGGTACTGCTCCTATCTCCAGACGTTCGTACCGCATGGCCCCAAGAGAACTAGCAGAAATGAAGAAGCAACTGGAGGAGTTGATGGACAAGGGTTTCATCCGCCCAAGTTCTTCACCATGGGGTTGCCCAGCGATTTTCGTGAAGAAGAAGGATGGCACCCTGCGGATGTGTGTGGATTACCATCCCCTCAATGCGGTAACAATTAAGAACAAGTATCCCTTGCCCCGCATTGATACTTTGTTTGATCAGTTAGCTGGTGCCATGGTGTTCTCGAAGATAGATCTCCGATCGGGCTATCACCAGATCAAGATCAGGCCCCAGGATATACCAAGGACAGCTTTCTCTACTAGGTATGGGCTATATGAATACCTAGTGATGTCTTTCGGCCTCACCAATGCCCCGGCCTTCTTCATGTACCTGATGAACTCAGTTTTTATGCCGGAGCTAGATAAGTTTGTGGTAGTTTTCATTGATGACATCTTAATCTATTCCAAGAATGAGAAAGAGCATGCCCATCACCTCCGGATAATACTGACTCGGCTAAGGGAGCACCAGCTGTATGCTAAATTCAGCAAGTGCGAGTTTTGGCTTGATCGAGTGCAGTTTTTGGGACATGTGTTGACACCTGAGGGCGTGTCTGTGGATCCCAGCAAGGTGCAAGATGTATTAGATTGGAAGTCTCCAAGGTCTGTGCACCAGATCCGCCAGTTCCTTGGACTAGCTGGATACTATCGACGCTTCATCCCTGATTTCTCCAAGATAGCCCAGCCCATGACTAAGCTGCTCCAGAAAGAAGCTATGTTTGTTTGGAGTCCAGCTTGTGAAGAAGCCTTTCAGTCCCTGAAGACTTTTCTGACCACTGCTCCTGTATTGGCTCAACCCGATATTGAGAGGCCCTTTGATGTTTACTGTGATGCCTCGAAGACGGGATTGGGGTGTGTGCTTATGCAAGAAGGGCGTGTGATAGCTTATGCTTCGCGCCAACTAAAGAAGCACGAGGTGAACTACCCTACCCATGATTTAGAGCTAGCAGCTGTAGTTCACTCTCTGAAGATTTGGAGGCAGTATTTGTTGGGCAACAAAGTACATATCTTCACTGACCACAAGAGCCTTAAGTATATTTTCACTCAGTCTGAGTTGAACATGAGACAAAGGAGATGGTTAGAGTTGATCAAGGATTATGATTTGGAAGTCCACTATCATCCAGGAAAAGCTAATGTGGTGGCTGATGCTTTGAGTCATAAGTCGCATCAGGTTGAGGAAATACCCTTGTCACTCCACCACACTGAGGTGCTAGCTCATATTGCTTTAACCTCAGAATTACTGGAGCAAATTATTCAGGAACAGAAGGAAGACCATGAAGAGATTCCTCACATCAAGAAGTTACTAGCAGAAGGGCGTGATCCTCATTTTAGCATTGATGAGCAGGGAGTCGTGAGATACAAGGATAGACTGGTAGTTCCATCCAATGAAGAGTTGAAAAGGAAGATTTTGCAAGAAGGCCATCATTCCAAGCTGTCTATCCACCCTGGTAGCAACAAGATGTATCATGATCTGCGCAGGCTGTACTGGTGGTCATACATGAAGCAAGATATCACCCAGTTCGTTGTGGAATGTGATACTTGTGGCAGAGTCAAGGCAGATCATATGCGTACTCCGGGATATCTGCAGCCCTTGCCCATTCCTGTTTGGAAATGGGAGGATATTTCCCTAGATTTCATTGTGGGTTTACCCCGCACCTCCTCTGGTTTTGATTCTATTTGGGTCATCATGGATCGTCTCACCAAGTCTGCCCACTTCCTTCCAGTGGACACTAGATACAATGCAAAGAAGTATGCGGAGTTATACTTTGATCGGATTGTGACCCTACATGGAGTTCCTCTCACCATCATCTCGGATAGAGGGTCAGTTTTCGTCTCTCGTTTCTGGGAGAAACTCCAGGAGTGTTTGGGTACTCGCCTTCTCAGGAGCTCGGCATACCACCCACAGACAGATGGTCAAACTGAGAGGGTGAACCAGGTGCTCGAGGATATGCTGCGGGCTTGTACAATCTCTTTTCCTGAGAGGTGGGATCAGTGTTTGAAGCTGGCCGAATTTTCTTATAACAACAGCTATCAGGAGAGTATCCGTATGGCACCATTTGAAGCTTTATATGGACAGAAGTGTAGGACACCACTAAACTGGGTTGAAGTAGGAGACCGTGGGTACTTCAGGCCTGATTTCATAAAGGAGGCTCGAGAGAAAGTAAATATTATTCGTGAACACTTGAAGTCAGCTCAGAGTAGACAGAAGGCTTACGCAGACAAACGAAGAAGGCCTTTAGAATTTGCAGTTGGAGATTTTGTGTACCTCAAGGTATCTCCTATGAGAGGAGTACATCGGTTTGGTGTCCATGGCAAGTTAGCCCCTCGGTATGTGGGTCCATACAAGGTGTTGCAGCAGTGTGGTCCCGTTGCTTATCGTCTCCAACTCCCTGAAATTCTCTCGGCAGTTCACAATGTATTTCACGTCTCGCAACTGAAGAAATGCCTACGAGTTCCTGAAGAATCTGTGGAAATAGAAGGACTTCCGCTCCAACCTGATCTGTCCTATGTGGAACATCCTATAAAAATCTTGGATGAGAAGGAGAGAGTGACCAGGAACAGGGTGATAAAGTTTTACAAGGTACAATGGCAAAACCATTCAGAGGACGAGGCCACCTGGGAGCAAGAGAACTACTTAACAAAGCATTACCCCCATCTCCTCTCTGGGCCAGATAGTTAGTTTTGTGCAAAATGTACTCCATACCTTTTCTCACTAGGCACATGAAATCTCGGGTCGAGATTTTGTTTTAGGGGGGTAGATTTGTAACACCCTGGTGTTATATTGTAACGTTTTGCTGAAACATTTTGCAAGCATCTGATTTAGGTGCATTGGTGTAAGATAGGCTTTATAATCCATATTTGGCTTGGAAACATGTTTACGAAACGGGAAAGCACAAGGTTATGTTTCGTGTCACATAACGTGTTTATTACCTTAATCGAATTATTGTTAACGCTAAATGGTGTAAAACGTTTCGTGAATGATGATAAAAAGGTTGCGGCCGATAACATTGGATGGCTAGCGCGTACGTCCCGGGGGTCGGGTTTGGTGATTCGACGCGAAACCTTTCTAATCGACGTCCTCCGCGTAAGTATTCGAAGTGGTCGACGAAGCCATCTTCGGCATTAGTTGTAGAACAATTGGTCTAAGAAGGAGAGCAATGTCGCGACTGATGGTGACGGCTAGGTGTACCCATATTCGCATCGAGAAATTAGATTAACGATTGGAACATGGCGTACGCATTGTCGAGCTGCTTTAAAAGTCGTGCACATCACCTGGCTGGGCGCTGGGCGCGGTCACCACCCGGTCGGCTTGCCAGCGCGCTGTGCTGCGCGGGCCTGAGCTACTGCCACGCTCGGCTGGGCTGACGACGCCGTTCACTCGCACGCCCCGCGCGTCTTGACCCTCTGCCTGGCTGCTACCCGCCTACGCGCTCTACCTCGCTGCTGCTCGCCTCGCCAACCGATGTGTCGCGCTCGAACCGCCGGCCGTGCTCTGCCTGCCTTGCCCTGCCCCCGCTGTGGCCGTGGTCGGTCGGGGTCCCGCGTCCGTGTCGCTAGCGGCTGCGCTCGGTACCCCCAGTTGACCCCTTGGCCGCCTGCGCGTTTAGAAACCTGCCGCTGCGCTGTCGCCTCGGCGTCGCGTCCGCCGTGTCTTTTTCTGGCGCTGTCCGCAGACATGCCATGCCATGGCTCGTCGTTGCTGCTGCGGCCGTGTGAACGGCTGTCAGGAGCACGCCATGGAGTTCCCCATGGCCAGGCAAGTCAGTACCGAGCGTTGACGTTGCTGGTGAGCCATACCGCGACGGGACCTCCTCTGTATCCGTTGTCTCCTAGCCGTCGCGACTTTTTCTTCCAATTCGCCGTAGTGGGTGCACCATTTTTCAAATTGACGTTGCTTGCAGCTCCGTTAGACAGCCGGTCATCTAGCCTACCCCACTGCGCTGCCATTCTCGACTCACTGCGCTTCAATTTTGGACTACCGCGCCACCGGGTCCATAAGGCCGTGCCGACGCCCTCTAGCGGCGAGCCAGTCCCGCAGTGCGCCTCGTGGCGATTCAGTGCACCCACAGACTCGCCATGTCCTCCTGAGCACCCCGCGCACCTCAGTCCTAGCATAGCAGCAGGCCAGCCCCACCGCCACGGTAGTGCCCCCATCGGTCATCACCGCACCGCCGCGAGCTCACGTGGCCAGCTTTGCTCAGACCGCCTCCAACCTAACCGTCAACGCAGGGGTGTCGGTGAGTGCTCCCTGGGGCTCGCTAGCTCGTGCGCTGGCCTCGCTTTCGATGGTGCTCACGGGAACGCGCTCGCTCTTGCAGGTCAGGAGTCACCGCCGGGGAGGGAGGTTGTGCCTGCATCTCTGCTCGTCGCGTCGCCTCCAGTAGCTTCTACGTGCTATCCAGGTACCTATCGACCCCTTAGGTAGGCTGTAGGGGTTCAGGTGAGGCCGGCGTGGTCGCCCGGTGCCGTGCCGTCGCGCCGGTGCGCGCCCTGGGGGGGCCAGGGACCTCCTCGCGGTGAAGAAGAGGAGGTGGGAGGGTGCTGGTGTAAAATGGTAGAGTAGAGAAACAGTACCGTAGAGCCCGTAGTAAATGGCGAGTTGGGTCGGGCCGCGCGTCGTGGGCCGGTCAGGGAGGTTTCATTTTCTCCATTTCATGGTATTAGGAATTGTTTATCTATTTAGGTTATGAACTGAACTTCAATAATTAGTAGTAAATCGCATGATTGTCCAAAAATAGCGAAACAAAGTTTGTTAGGTTCGCATAAATGTCGCCTACCTGTTAGTACAGTTGGTTCACCGTTAGTGGTCAGGATGGTAGGCTCATAAGCTTGAAGTAGAAGCTTAGCGGTATATCGATCCTTAATTGCAAGATTTGTTGGGACAAACCGACGATTACTTTAGTTTTGAAATCGTTACCGTAGGTTCCTTAGGCATGTATATACTTGCTGTACTGATGATAATCATAGAACGAGTCGTTAGAGGACGTAGTTGTTATCCTTGCTTTATCATAAACTGACATTAGGAGTATGAATATCCGTAGTCATTGTAAGGATATAGGACACGGTCATACTTGTTAGTAGTACTGGTGTATAACTTAGACTTTAGTAGGAAGACCTCGCTTAGTAATGTAATAGAGGTACTTTTGCATTGAGAATTTCTGTTGCCATAGTGTAATCATTGCCTCGTCATTTCATGTAGATCACGAACAGGTAGACTTCGTACTCGTCGGCGATCCGGAGTACGACGAGGTGATCGAGGAGTACGAGGAGGAGCTTTTCACGCAGGAAGGAGACCAGGAGCCTGTTGGTACTGACTTTGCTGACTCGGCAACTGCCCAAGGCAAGCCCCGGTGCATAACCCTATTTTTAAATGATCACTGAATATATCTATATGATATGCATTTACGTTACAGGCATTTTATGGAAGCTACATGCATAAATATATCCACCATGAGTCCTACTAGTACAGGTCGAGTAGCTGCTATGCTCAGGATGTCGGTAGCGTGAGTAACCTGTCGTTACTCGCAAATAGGTGATTAAACTATGATATCATGATGAAATAATGGAAAGGAAAATGGTGACCGGACAGGGATGTGGATTTGGTACTGGTGGGTGTGAGGGGTTGTGTCCTGCGGCCAACAGGGCATAGCCCGGTTACACTTTTTCCCTGTCTGTGTCGATTAAGGACCGGTCGTTGCATATGACTCTAGGCAAGTCACAGACTATTGTCCCGAGCACATACTTGGGTATGGGCGCAGGGAAGACTTGCTGCTCTCTTGTCGCGGATCCGGCTCTTTCCGGACCGACTGATGGGAAGAGGAGGTGGTGGAGGTCCTTGCGCCGCACTGAGTCCGGGATTCAGAGGCGGGGGCTTGGAGTCCAAGTTTGGACGGGGACCTAGACACCCAGGACAGGAGAGTGGTGGGTTAGTCCTGCTTGTGCCTGGGGTACAAGCGGGGCGTGTGTCTTCGGGGCACCCAGCTGGGTACATTGATTCGCGAATCGCCGGGTTATCCGGTACGGCTTGTCTGCGGTTTAGCACCGTAGTAAGAACTGGAAGTGAAAAAGGAGAAGGAACAATATCGATTGCTCAACCCTTGCTTGAAAGTAGAACAGGTGCTTATATAGATTGACTAGATGAAAACTTAATCCGGCTGATGATAATAATGTATCAATAAGGATTCACTATTAGTATTGCTTTTTGCTAAAAGAGAACCAGCAACCATAAAGCCTAGCATATTCCTTGGAGTCGGGAAAGTATTCCCACTGATCGGATAAGTCTTGCGAGTACATTGTGTACTCAGGGTTTATTTACCCCTATTGCAGGTGATGCTTGAGGAGTTCCTTGTGTGGAGGATCCATCTGGTGGGCTCAGACGGAATCCTCGTTATCTTATCGCTAGATGTTATCTTTTAATATTCCGCTGTTTATCATTCCGCACTCTGTATTTGGTATTGTAATAATGTACTTTGAAGAAACTCTAATGTATGAGATGGACTGGTGTTGTAACTCGTTTTCATTATTGGATCCTTGGGATAAATGTGGATCTTTCGGGTTCTCCCTCGGGGTGTGCCCGACGGATACCGCTCGTGGTAGTGGCTTTCGGGGTGCTTAGTGTCTGGTGGAAGACGAGCGCTCCGTAAGTACGCTATTCCGGGTGGTTCTGCCACATACTACAACTAGTGCCAAAGTGACCGGACATAGGACCCTAGCATCCGATCATTTCTAGTAAGGTTCCAGTCGTGATAGGACGCGTCCGGTCATGCCTGACCGGACTCGCCTAGTGTCCGGTCACTCACCGTCTACTCTATGAGCTGCCACATCAGCAGGACCGAACACTGAATAGTGTTTAGCTAGAGTCCAATCATCTACGTCCGATCAAGAGACCAAGGGTGGCCTTCACTATGCCACGACCGAACGTAGGACCCTAGCGTCCAGTCACTACGTGACCAGCATCCGGTGCACTCTATGAAACCCTATCTTTTCTGTATAGGGCACCGACGGACTTCATTGCGCCACTGACCGGACGCAGGACCCTAGCGTCCATTCACTGCATGACCAGCGTCCATTCACTGTGTGACCAGCGTCCGGTGCACTCTGTGAAAACCTTGTCTTTTCTTTATAGGGCGCCGGTGGCACCGTCGGACTATCTACACTCTACGGACGGATACTCCGCCGGTGAAGTTTTGAACCCTTGCTCCCAAGTGCTAAACATAATGTGTATCGCCTTTGTGCATGTGTATTAGCATATTTTCACAAAAACATTTTCAAGGGTGTTAGCACTCCACTAGATTCTAAATGCATATGCAATGAGTTAGAGCATCTAGTGGCACTTTGATAACCGCATTTCGATATGAGTTTCACCCCTCTTAATAGTATGGCTATCGATCCAAAATGTGATCACACTCTCTAAGTGTCTCGATCACTAAAACAAAAAGCTACTATCAATTTCACCTTTGCCTTAAGTCTTTTGTTTTTCTTTCTCCTTTTCCAAGTCCAAGCATTTGATCATCACCATGCCATCACCATCATCTTGTCATGATCTTCACATGCTTAATCACTTGGAGTAGTGCTACCTATCTCATAATCACTTTGATAAACTAGTTTAGCACTTAGGGTTTTATCAATTCACCAAAACCAAACTAGGCTTTTACCTAGCAAGCACATTTCTCACATACCCATTAAGATCTGAAGTTGATCCATCCTTAGGATTGATAGTGTGCCTAATTAGGTTGTTCAAGATGTAGTAGTAGCTTTGCAAGCCACTAATCGTGCTATCTGCACCTCTCCTGTCAATCCACATGTATGCAATGTCACGGATCTCAGCTCTAGCCTTATTATGGATATAAGTGAAGCCCCGCTCCTCCTCACCAAAACCAAGTATCTGGCTAAAAGTCACAAAGTCAATTCGATAGTGCCATCCCTCAGTCATTTAGTGTATCTCATTAGTATAGATGTCATAAAAGAAGGTAGCATGGAACTAGGCGATGGCCATATGGGGCCAAATCTGGCCCATCTTCTGTAGGCAACTTCTAGAAGCATTGCTCATCATGATGGTGGAGTTGGTTTGTCCATTTGCCATACTTGTGGAGTTGGCCAATGTGTTAAGTTGGGCCCAAGCTTTGTTTTTTCCTCCACTGTGTACCTATATTCAAATAGAGGACATGTACATGTGGAACCAAGTTATTTGAACCAAAATCATTTATGGTTGGCTTATGTCCTTTCATATGTCATAGTTTTGTGATGTTTTTGACCAACCAGAATGTTGACGAAATCATCGTCAATAAGATCCCCCACACTTAAGTCTTTGCTCATCCTTGAGTAAAGGTTAGAGAGAAAAGCAAACAATCACCATGATATCTTCAAGATGTACAACAAACACAAAGCTTAATTCAAGCCATATCTTATACAAGTGGGTTATGTGGCACTATCTATATCCTTGAGATGTCAAAAAATGGAATAGTTCTCAAAGCAAAGTCATCTTCCTATTTTCACATCTTAGTACTTAGAGTTTTTGATAAGTTTTTCAAAAGAAAGCACATAGTTCATTCTTACTCCTCAAATAGCACTCAGATCACTCAAAAGGTGTCCGATTTCTTACCATGGCATAACATGAAATTTGCCTTCTTTTGTTTCATCCTACTCTATCATGTTTATGTGGAGCTTAGGTAGGGATAAACGTAATAGCATACTTGCATTGTATATATATTATAAACTCAAAAAAATGATCCAAGAAGAAAAATATCATAAACCTTGATCAAGATGTGCAAGTGTGTGGAAAAATGATAATGGTTTTTATTTTACTCCTTAGACAAGCATGGTCTCTCTAACTTATGATTATTTGAGATATGACTATCTTTTTTCTCTTTTTTATTTTTTCATGAGCCCTTTAATTTGCTCATTTTTTTAATTTTTTTTCTTTTGCATAGCCATATCTCTTTTTGCAAGAAATTCAGAGAGAGATCATACTAATTATGGAGCATTTATTTGGTAGAGAATTAAATGTATATTTTTGTGTACTTCTAGTGTAGAAGCAGCATGCGTATGTGGTGTGTACGTAATCTTGATCTTGGGACTATGACAAAATTCTTAACAAGGGTTATAAGGTTTGATTAAACTCAATACAAATACAAGCAGAAGAAGAAGGTTTTTGAACTTTGTAAGACCATATATGGCTCTGGTAGGACTTTTCCCACTATTGAGGAGTAAGTGACACTATGGTTTTATGACATTTTCAAAAATAAACCTATAAGTACTTTAAATAGAAAAGGTATAAATTATGAGCCAAGAACTATATCACATTTGTCAACAACTCATGCATAAACATCTGCAAGAATTAAACTTTATATCATCTGGAACGGAATGAATGAGCTGGCACGTTCTCTGATCTTTGTGGCGTTTGATTTTAGTGTTTGGTCCAGTCGTCGTTGTAAGACGACGGCGAGTTCATCGAGCGGGAGGGAGGGCGGTTCGGCACAGGCGGCGGGAATCCCTAGTGAGGCGTCGTGGTCGTCGACGAGAGCGGCAGCGGCGACGACAATGATGGCGGTGAGTCGTGCGAGTGGTGGCATGAGGGAGGAGTCTCAGTGACGAAGCTGGAGCATAGGCCGCACGTAGACAATGCCACTGTCTTTTGCTTCTGTGAGTTCCATGTTATCAGACAACCATTGAGATAAAAGGCCATCCCTGTAGTGCTTCTCCTTCCCACAACATCTGCTGCATGGTCACTGTCTGAATAACCAGTCAACACCTCTAGATCTCCTCCTTTGGTGTACACAAGCCCATGGTTTACACTCCCTTTCACATACCTGAGAATTTGCTTTACTACCTTTAGGTGCATGACAGTAGGTTTTTCCATATACCTGCTTGCAATACCAACTGAGAATGCAAGATCAGGCCTTGTGTGTATCAGATACCTCAAACAACCAATGACACTTCTATAGTCAGTAACATCTACTCTTTTCCCCTTCTTATCTTCATCTAGCTTAGCCCCTGGATTCATAGGTACTCTGGTAGAGTTACAATCCTCCATCCCAAACTTGGTGAGAATCTTCTTAGCATAACCTGCCTGTTTCAGAGTGATAAAGTCTTCATGCTGTTCCACTTCTATTCCCAAATAGTAGGACAATAGTCCTATATCACTCATTTCGAACTCAACTGCCATTTGTTGCTTGAATTTCTCAATCTCCCTTGATTCACTTCCTGTGATAAGCAAATCATCTACATAGACTCCCAAAATTACAGCATCTCTTCTAGTTCCTCTCTTGTAAATTGCAGATTCACTTGGGCATTTCACAAACCCTAGTTTCCTCAAACTTTTGTCCAGTTTGATGTTTCAAGCTCTTGGAGCTTGTTTTAGTCCATATAAGGCTTTGCTCAATTTCAGAACACACTGTTCCTTCCCTTTTGTGACAAAACCTTCTGGTTGAGCCACATAGACCTCTTCCTCTAATTCACCATTAAGGAAGGTTGTCTTCACATCCAGATGATGCACTTTCCACCCTCTATTTGCTGCCAATGCCAAGATCACTTTTACTGTATCGATTCTGGCAACTGGTGCAAATACTTCCTCATAGTCAATTCCTTGCTGTTGCACATAGCCCTTGGCCACCAGCCTAGCTTTATGTTTAATAATCTCACCATCTACATTTCTTTTCAGTTTGAATACCCATTTCAATCCAATAGCTTTGTGACCTGCAGGTAGATCTAACAACTCCCAAGTCTTATTCTTCTGAATAGATTGGAATTCACTATTCATGGCTTTCACCCACTCAGGATCTGTTGCTGCTTCACTATAGCTAGTTGGCTCATCTGTTTTAGCAAGTAAAGCCTCATTGTCTGAATCTACCAATTCCACTATATATGTGTTTTGGTAGATTTCATTCAAACTCCTAAAATGCACTGGTTCCTCATCTGATAGACCATTCTCTAGCAACTCTGGGTTTAACTATGCATCATTATGCGACTCTAAAATTTCTTGCAATGGAAATTCTTCTGTTGCATCATTTCTTAACACAATTCTAGGAGACTGTGGATCATTTGGTACACTACCTGAGCTTTCTGTACCCTGTGCTCCCCCTTGCTCTTATTGTGCCTGAATTGGTTCTTCATCAACATTAATTGTTTCCCAGTGTCTGTTGTCGACACCAATTTCATCTTCAACCTGAAACTCCATCAGGTTATCTACTGAGTCTCCACTCCACTTCCATTCTGCTCCTTCTTCAAATATCACATCTCTACTCACAACAATTTTCTTTTGCACAGGATCATATAACCTATGAGCCTTGCTTTCTTCTGCCACACCAAAATACACCATTTTGTGACTTCTGTCATCTAGCTTCTTGGGATTTGGCAATGTCTGTTTCACATGTGATAGACAGCCAAACACCTTGAGATGTCCAAGGTGTGGTTTTTCCCACTTCAAATGGAGTTTGCTCACCCATTGGTTTTGATGGAAGTCTATTCAGTAAATATACTGCATGTCTGACAGCCTCACCCCAAAACCTCCATGGAATTTTCATTCCTTTTAGCATGCATCTTGCCATTTCAATTACTGTTCTATTTCTTCTCTCCACCACACCATTCTGTTGTGGTGAATATGGGGCTGTCAGTTGTCTCTTGATCCCAACATCCTCACATACACCTGCAAATATGCTTGATAGGAATTCCCCACCCCTATCTGATCTGAGCATTTTGATCTTATGCCCTGTTTGATTTTCAGTTTCTGCCTTGTATTTCACAAAAGCATCAATTGCTTGATCTTTACTTTTCAGCATAAACACATTCATCCATCTACTATAATCATCCACCAAGAGCATATAATATTTATTCCCAGCTGATGTAGCTGGAGTAATGGGCCCACACAAATCAACATACACCAACTGAAGTGGTTTATTAGCCCTGAATGTGGTAGCATTTGGAAAAGCTTTTCTAGTCTACTTCCTAGCCACACACCCATGACATAGTTGTTCAGGGTGTGTAATCTCTAGCACTCTAGCAACCATTCTCTTTTCCACCAACAATTTCATAGCCTTGAAATTGACATGACCCAACCTAGCATGCCACAACCATGCAGGTTCTTCTAAACTCCCCATTAGATAGACTGGCTTTGCTAGCTGCAATTCTATCTTGTACAGACGATTCACTGTTCTCTGTACCTTCATTATCAGTTTCCCTAACATTTTGTCTACCACTTCAAGCCAATCATCATCAAGATTAATTCTATGACCTATCTCAGTGAGCTAACCTAAGCTTATTAGGTTGCTTTTTAACTTGGTAATGTAAAACACATCATGTAGCAGCCATTGATCAGCACTGTTCTTACACTGAAATAAGACTAAACCTTTTCTAACAATATCTACTACTGAACCATCCCCAAACCTAACCTTCCTAGCAATTTTTCGATCAAGCTCCTTAAACTTTTATAGATCCCCAGTCATATGATTACTAGCACCGTTATCTAAGTACCAGATATTACCAGTGCTGGCCCCACCGCTAGTGAGATGTAGCTCCAGGAACAAGCGTTGCTCGTTCAGGATCACTGCTCGCTGCCCTACTGAAGCTTGGTGCAGACATGGCGCGTGCTCAAGCGGCTTCGGCACCTTCACGTGATGAGCCTCCTCACCCTTCCTCTCTTTTGGACACCTGTTAGCATAGTGTCCATAGTCTTTGTAGTTGAAGCACTGAATGTGCCCCTTGTCTCTCTTCGCCACGCCCTGTGCCTCCTCAGGCCTGCCACGACCATGGCCTCTCCCTCGGCCACGTCCATGACCATGACTCCCCCCATCCGACTATCTTCCTCCTCTTCCTGAGGATTCACCGTCAAATCTTTTCTGTTGTGATTCCCACTCCGCCTGAGTGAGCAGCAGTTGGCCACTGCTATCAGTTTTGGCTCCCGATCCTCCATCTCCCCGCTGAATTCTCTCCTCAAATGCCTTCAACCACCCGATCGCCTCCTCGAATGGTAGTGTTTTCAAGTCATAAACTGTTCAATGCCTACAACGACGCTGATGAAGCGATCTGGCATAGTATCGAACAGTTTCTTGACTAGATCTGCATCCTCTAGCGTTCCCCCAAGTTACCGTACTTGACTGACATAGCTGTCAGTTTTCCAGCGTACTGGTCTAGGGGCTCCTCGTCCTTCATCTTCATCGCGTCAAATTCCGCCTTAAGCGCTTGCAGGCGTGCATCCTTCACCTGATCTGCGCCCACAAATCTCGCTTTCAGGCAGTCCCAGACTTCTTTTCCTATTTTCTTCTTGGCTACTTGCATGAGCAAGTCATCCGGCAAGCATTAGAACAGATGCGCCCACACCTTCCTATCTTTGCCGACCACCGTCTCTGACTGTGGCCTTGTCGATGTGCCCTCTGTCATTTCCACAACTTCCCACCACCCCTTCTCCTCCATGATCGCCTACACCCTGATGCTCCAACTAGTGAAGTTTGTCGATGACAGAGTTGGGAACACCTTCTAGTGCCCACGCCCACCGTCACCTCGACCGCCATCTCCATCTCCGCCAGTCAACCCTATGGATGAGAACTATGTGGTGGTTGCTTCGTTGATTGCGGCTCTGATACCAAAATGTAGGAATTAGGACCAGCAATCACGAGCTTTGATCGGTGTCTAGCCTAGAACGTGAGAAATCAATTGATGAAATTGATCAAGAACACTGTGTGCACCATGAACTAGAAATTGTCAACAGGGAGATAGTGCCCCTTTTCACTATTGATAAGTTTGATTACAATGCACGACAATTCTAGACTAGCTAACTGCTAACAAGTCTTAACTCTTGGCTTTATATCCCAGCCATTACAAAAGCACTCACACATGCGAATAAACTACTAAAACATGGATACAATGAGCCCTCAGCGCAACTGCCGCTCCACCACGATGTCGTGGGTGCGCTCACCGCGCGCCGCCTTGATTCGACTTCAAACTTTGAATCTCCCACGTGACTTGCTGACTTGGCTTCTCTAGTCCACTCACCATACTAGTGCATATGCTGGATTAGCCCAACATGCTCTCCCACTGACCATACCACTGCTCAGAGAAGACATTGACCCCGTGGAGCCGCACCTCCCTACCTAGCGCCACGGTCTGCACCACCCGGACCCTACTGGCCTGGCCTCCGTGTTCACGGTCAGGCGCATGACGCAGTGTGTTCCACCTCGAGCACGGGGGCAGGGCCCTATGCCACGCGACAACGTAAGACCTCGTGGGCTGTAGCGGCGTCCGGGTGCCTGCTCTTGTCCGCAGCCACGCTAGATGGGGCCGTCGTGGTGCACCTTACGTGGAGGCTCCTCGTTGCCATGGCTACATTGGGCTACCGCTGATGCTCAAGTTCGGGAAGAAGAAGCAGCAACAGCAGTAGGTGGTTGGTGGTGTTAGATGTCGGCGGCGCAGCGCTAGGGCTCAACGGCCGCGCGCTCCGAGGACAGGATGCGTACGCGAGTGCCGACCGCATCACCACCATCGAGGGTGCATGCTTTGAGGTGCACGGCGCGGTAGCCGGGGATGGAGGAGGTCACACGGAGGGCGTCTTCTTCGTGCGGTGCCACGATGGTGATGGTGGCAGCGAGGGGGTGGCGCGTGGAGTGCTGCCGGGTGCCGGCCTTGGCCTCGACGTCCGTGTATGTGGTAGAGGTGGTGGTGCTTGTGTGGAGGGCGACATGCTAATGCAGGACAAGGCCTAGGCGGCTAGCCACGACAGGAGGGCGGCATGCTAATACTGAATCGACTGCATGCTTTCATTAACAATGATCTCCATCGTGCGTTCCATGATGCCGAGGGCTACATCTGCTAGTGTCTGGACTCGTGCGGTAATGGCAGCTAGTGGGCGCATGCCACAGCGATGGCGCCTGGCACCGAGTTCGTGGAGCAGCACCTCCATGTTAGAATCGGTGGTGACCACCGAGTTCATGATCTTGGAGCGGGCTTGCAGCCGGCCCGGCTCGTTACCATGAGCCTACGCTCTCATAGGTCCCAGGTCCACTGGAGCTACAACATATAAGGCTTTGGGCCTTCCAAACCCAAAAGCCCGTCATGCTCCTCGCCGCCGTGGCCACATACGCGCTCGATGAACCCCACAGCGTGTGCGCAGCCATGGCCGGGGCACCACATGACCCTACCGCTGCTCTTGTCCATGAGTGACCAGAGAGACCTCGACGTCGGTGTCTCCGATCTCTACGGTGGCCTCGACGACGACGCACCAGAGGATGTCGTGGAGTGTTGGAACCGGTGGTGACCATAGAGTTCACGATCTTGGAGCCGGGAGGATGGACGAACACGGAGAGTCGGAGAGATGAGTGGACCTAACACGAGTGCCCCACATGTTAGAAATGAGTTAAGGTTGGTTTGGACCCATATGAGATCCAAAACCAAGCTTAGAGACCTAAAAATACCATTTTGGAAGTACATGAACTTACATGACACCTCACGCCAAGTTTGAGTACCGGACATGAATTTTACTCTTCGAAGAAACTAACCATTGGAACTATGATTTCTAGATGATGTTTAGATGGAGTAAAACGACTATGGGGGATATGACCCCTGGTATCCATAAGACAAGACATGGGTCGTACTATCAGAGGTGGCCCAACCCATAAGATCAAGGCATGCATGGTACTAGTCGACGTGCACCACAAGATATTGTGATAGGTACTGAACTATTTTAGTATGGGAGTTGGCCTGATCTTCACGACAGCAGGTCACGATCAAGATAACTTGCAACAAGGCAGCGGGAAATAAAAGGATAACTTGCTGAAGAATAGCGGAGTAACTAGCTTTATACCTGACCAAGGTTGGATGCGACTAGGCAACGGGGAGAGAGGCACCAAAACCACGAAGACTTCGACTCGATCTCCGAATGACCGTAAAACCACAACCGGAGCTAATCCACACAAGGCGGGGCAGCCGTACTAGAACCCGCAAAGCACGAACTAGTGGATTCTAGAGGAATCTCTTCACAAGTCTAGGAAGAACAAGGAAGAACAAGGGTTTGAGTAAGCACTCGGCAGCTCGGCTGCAATATCACTGAAATTATCAAATCATCAAAAGTATTTTTCTAGTAGCCTAGAGGTGGTATTTATACTATGAGAAGTCTCTAAGATAGATGTGAATTGAAGAAACCATGTTGGGAGGTAGAAGGTCAACTGGCTAGAGCTTTTATGAGGTGGTCTTCAGTTCCTACACGTCTTCTGGGCTTCTGTGTAGTCTTTAATATTTTGGTCATGACTCCTTCCTTCATAGCTTTTGGGAGACAAAAGGTATGACTGTTTCATCTAAATGGTTCTGTCATGCTGGGTTGACTCGAACGTAGCTCTTCTTTCTGATCCATTCTTGATGTATCCTTGTCTTCCTTCTCGGAGAACCTGAGTAATAACAACATGCACGACTTAGGTAGCTCAAAATTACCATCAATGTTTAATTGAAATTCACAAAGTAGCGCGTGCACCTCTTGCTGTATCTTTTGGGCGTGGCTACGGGTGATTAGTCTAGTAGGGACTTGGAGTGGTGTATCAGCTAGTGAGGTGGTCGAAGAGGTCGTCGAGGTCGGTGAAGTGGTCGGAGAGCTCGCCGAGGTGGTTGGAGAGGTCCCCGACGCTGGTGTGGTCACATCATCCTCCCCCCTTGAAAAAGAGTCATCCTCGACTCTTCCAATCCAAAGAATGGAGATAGGTCGGCCACATTAAAACTGGTACTCACACCATAAGTACTAGGCAGATCAATTTTATAAGCGTTGTCGTTGATCTTGCGTAGCACTTTGAAAGGACCATCAGCTCGGGCTTGCAACTTGCTTTTGCGTTGTTCAGAAAATCTGTCCTTGCGTAGATGCACCCAAACCAAGTCTCCTGGTTCAAATACCACCTTCCTTCGACCTTTATTAGCGTGCTTCTCATACATCTTTGTCATCTTTTCAATGTTTGTCTGAGCTCTATCATGAAGGTTCTTAACAAACTCAGCTCGCTTGCTTGCATCGAAGTTTACACGTTCCTACATAGGTAAAGGCAAAAGATCTATGGGAGCAATGGGTTTAAACCCATATACAATTTCAAATGGACAAAATTTAGTGGTCGAGTGTACTGCCATGTTGTATGCAAACTCGACATGTGGCAAACTTTCTTCCCAAAGTTTCAAGTTCTTCTTGAGGATTGCTCGTAGTAGCATTGATAGAGTATGGTTCACAACTTCAGTTTGTCCATCCATTTATGGATGACACGTCGTAGAGAATAGCAACCATGTTCCAAGTTTTCCCCACAAAGTTTTCCAAAAGTAACTCAAAAATTTGGTGTCACGATCAGAAACAATGGTTCGTGGCACTCCATATAGTTGTACAATTTCTTTGAAAAACAATTCAGTGATATGTGAAGCATCATCGCTCTTGTGGCACGGGATAAAATGTGCCATTTTGCTAAAACGATCAACCACAACAAAGATGGAATCCCTTCCCTGCTTGGTTCGAGGTAAACCAAGAACAAAATCTATGGAGATATCTTCCCAAGGCACAATAGGGATAGGTAGAGGAGTGTATAATCCATGAGGGTTCACATGAGACTTAGCTTTGTGGCATGATTCGCAGCAAAGAACATGTCTCTCTACATCTCTTCTCATCTTTGGCCAAAAGAAGTGGTTGGTAAGGACTTGTTTTGTCTTCTTGGCGCCAAAATGGCCCATGAGTCCTCCTGTGTGGGCTTCCTACACAAGTAAAATTCAAACAGAGCACTTTGGAATACATAGTTTGTTAGCTCGAAACAAAAACCCATTATGCACATAAAAGTTTTTCCATCCTTTGCCATCTCGACACTTGGAATATGGTTCAGCAAAATATGAATTAGTTGTATATAAACCTTTTATGTTTTCTAATCCAAGAATCTTAGTGTCAAGTTGGGTTAGCAAAGTGTGACGTCGAGACAACGCATCTGCTACAACATTCTATTTTCCTTTCTTATACTTGACAATATAGGGAAATGATTCAATGAATTCACACCATTTTGTCTGTCTTCTATTCAGTTTCAGTTGTCCTTTAAGGTGTTTCAATGATTCATGATCTGAATGTATCACAAATTCTTTAGGAAAAAGGTAATGTTGCCAAGTTTCCAAACTCCAAACAAGAGCATATAATTCTTTATCATAAACTGAATAATTTAGAGTTGGACCACTTAGCTTTTCACCGAAGTATGCAATTGGCCTTCGTCCTTGCATGAGCACACCTCCAATCCCAACTCCACTTGCATCACATTCTATTTCAAATGACTTACCAAAATCTGGGAGTGCAAGGACTGGGGCTATTGTTAACTTCATCTTCAATTCTTCAAATGCCTTCTGTTGTGCTTCTCCCCACTTGAAGAGCACTTCTTTATTTGTTAGCTCATTGATTGGTGCAGCAATAGTGCTGAAATCCTTCACGAACTGCCGATAGAAACCAGCAAGTCCAAGGAAGCTTCTTACTTGGCTCACGTTCTATGGAGGCACCCAGTCCCGTATAGCCTTGATCTTTTCTTCATCTACCTCCACTCCTTGTCCTGTAACAACAAATCCAAGAAAGACTATCTTGTTGGTGCAAAAGGTGCACTTCTCAAGGTTAGCATACAATTTTTGTTCACGTAGGACAACAAGCACACATTGGATATGTTCAACATGTTCATCAAGAGACTTGCTGTAAATTAAGATGTCATCAAAGTAAACGACAACAAACTTGCCAATGAAAGCTCTAAGCACATGATTCATCAATCTTATAAACGTACTTGGTGCATTGGTTAACCCGAAAGGCATTACCAACCATTCATACAACCCAAATTTTGTTTTAAAAGCTATTTTCCATTCATCTCCTTCTTTCATACGAATCTGGTGGTATCCACTTCTTAAATCAATTTTAGTGAATATGATAGCACCACTAAGTTCATCAAGCATATCATCTAGCCTAGGGATGGGGTGTCTATACCTTATGGTAATGTTATTTATTGCTCGGCAATCCACACACATCCGCCAAGACCCATCTTTCTTAGAAACTAAAAGGACAGGAACAGCACAAGGTGATAGACTTTCTTGTACGTACCCTTTTCTCATCAGTTCTTCCACTTGTCGCTGAATCTCCTTGGTTTCTTCTGGGTTGGTGCGGTAGGCAGCACGGTTTGGGAGTGAAGCACCGGTCACAAGATCAATTTGATGTTCGATTCCTCTCTTAGGTGGTAGTCCTGGTGGCACTTCATCTAGAAACACATCTTCATATTCCTGTAACACATCAAAAACAACACTAGGCAAAGTAGAGGGTAAGTCGTTAGTGATAAGAAAATTGTCCTTGTACAGGAGTACATAGAACACAGCATTGGGTTCACTCAATTCTTTTAAACCCCCCTTCCTAGCCATCATCACTAAACCCTCTTTTCCCTTTGGCTCGGTTCTTTGCAGCTGTGGAGTTTTATTTGGCTTTGGAAACACTCCTTCACTATGTTTGTGTGTCACTCGTAAGTGGTTCTCGCTCCCTCGCTGTTTTCTTTTCAGATCATCTCTCACAATCTCCTCCGGTGACAAGGGAAGCAAAGTGATGCGCTCTCCTTTGTACATGAGAACAATCTTGTTGGCACGACCGTAAATCTGAGCATCTCGGTCATACAACCAAGGTCTTCCTAATAGTAATTGGCATGCTTTCATTGGAACCACATCACACTCCACATAATCATTGTACCGCCCAATAGAGAAGGGAACGGTCACAATATTTGTTACACGCAGCGCACCATAATCATTTAACCATTGCATCTTGTATGGAGAAGGGTGGCGCCGCTGTTTCAGTCCCAATCTTTCAACTAATTCTTGACTTATAATATTATTGTAGCTGCCATTGTCAACAATGATTTGACACAACTTGTCCTTGATCATGCCCTGGGTGTGAAAAAGATTGTGCCGCTGATTATTCTCTTCTTGGACAGCAGTAACACTAAGCACTCGGCGAGAAATGAAGCAATTATTGTCTCCATCATCAGGTTGAATTTCATCACCTTTATCTTGCATAATTTCTTCATCATATATTGGAGCTTCTTCCTCAGGTTCACTTTTAGATTCCCATTCACCTTGCTCATTTATAATCATGGTCCTTCGACTAGGACATTGAGCAGCAATATGTCCTCGACCTTGGCACTTGTGACAAACAATGCCTCAGGTATGGGAAGAAGAAGCAGCAGCTGATGCAACAGAAGGGGTTGCTGTGCTTGCAGCAGGACGTCACTGTTCTTGCTGAATTGCAGGTGAAGAAGCAGTAGAAACCATTGTCTTTGCAGCACCAATGGATGGAGAAGGCCTAGTAGCAACTCCTTGTGATCTTCCCCCACCAACAGAGGTACCGGGTTGCTGCCGACGCCATGGGGCTAAAATTGAATGGATCCCATAAGACCTTCTTCGTCCCTCTTG
The DNA here is from genome assembly GCF_019320115.1 of Miscanthus floridulus. Classification (NCBI taxonomy): domain Eukaryota; kingdom Viridiplantae; phylum Streptophyta; class Magnoliopsida; order Poales; family Poaceae; genus Miscanthus; species Miscanthus floridulus. Next base: position 16,999,420 of record NC_089587.1, read on the forward strand.
CTGAATTTTTCTCTCGGTGCGCATAGCTTGATCAACAAGGTCTTGCAAATTATGATATGGAAACATCTCAACAAAACCTAAAATTTCTTCATTGAGACCATTCAAAAATCTTGCCATTTTGACTCTTCATCTTCTCTAATTCTAGATCTCACCAAGAGTAACTCCATCTCCTTGAAGTAATCATCAACAGATTTTGATCCTTGTCTCAATGTTTGTAACCTATTGCAGAGGTCACGCTGATAGCTTGATGGCACAAAGCGTTTTCTCATCACTCCATCTCAGCCCATGTGTTGATATGATCATATCCCAACACATGTTGATCTTCTTGAACTTGGTTCCACCATGTGAGAGCGTAACCTGAAAACTCAACAGAAGCAAGGTTGACACGCCTCTGATCAGAAAGATTATGCACTCTAAAAATCTGATCACAATGCTCCTCCCATTCAAGATAAGCATCAGCACTTTCTTTCCCTGAAAATTTTGGAACACTCAACTTTACACGAGCAATGCTATCCGGATCATCTCTATTGCGACGACCATGATGATTTTCCCCATCATGACCAGCACCACGACGATGTTCATGTGGCTGTCCAAAACGCCCATGGTGACCAAAAGGATTTTCATTATCATCAAATCATGCCTCACACTCATCATGAACCTTATCTTCATCATCAAAATGTACACGACGATCACGTCCACGTCCTCCTCCACGCTGATGATCAAATTCAGCATGCCGACCACCACCGCGTTGATCAAAATTAGCACGACGCCTTCCACCCTGACCACCTTGACCATCACCATCGTGGCCATGAAATCCAGCACCCAGACTAGAATTTTCATCACCAAATTCTTCACGGTGATTGTCTTCATGTTGATGTTGTGGACCTCGACCACCCGCTGCAGGGAGACGTTCGTTGAACATCCTCTCCATCGCTTCCAAGAGCGAGTTGGCCATTTGGCATAGCTTCGCCCGTGCAATAGGGGGTTCTTCATCTCTGTGGTTCCCACCATGAACACTCGAATTGGATCCTACCATGTTAGACCAGTTGCAAGAAAAAAAGTGAAATAGGTAAATTTGTGGAAACACACAATCTCACCTCTTACTTACCCAAGTTCTTTCCTGATCTCAAAGATCGTGACGGTGCTGGTGTGGCAGCTTCAACGGAGGTGGTAGAGAGGTCGTAAGGATTATGAATCGAACGTCCCGATTCAGGTTTTTGGTGGAGCTATAGATGGCTAACAAAGAGGGCTACGGTACTGCCAACCGAGTGGTTTGATGTGCTCAAAGATACGACGTTGCTGCTAATAAGATTACCATCAATCTCAAATATGTAAACTAAAATTTTCAGCAATACACTGCAACATAGATCCTTCAAATTCGTTCACTTCTCTCTTTTTTTTGAAACTAATCTTTCTTTCTCTCTTTTTTATCTATATTTTTTATAACACTGACAGTGGTAATGAACGAAACAACTCAATTTATATATAAACGGTGGTGACTAGCAACTCGATGAACACAAAACACAACGTAACAGTATCGCGAAATGGTTATAGGTTTTTTTGTGTGGCTTTGGACTATAGGATATGAAAAAAAATATATGAAGTAGATTAAACAAGGATAACGATGTGGATGACGGCAAGACCTACCGTGTCAATCCGAAGCTTTGATACCAGATGATAGGTACTGAACTATTTCAGTACGGGAGTTGGCCCGATCTTCACGATAGTAGGTCACGATCAAGATAACTTGCAACAAGGCAGCGGGAAATAAAAGGATAACTTGCTGAAGAACAGCGGAGTAACTACTAGGCGACGGGGAGAGAGGCACCGAAACCACGAAGACTTTGACTCAATCTCTGAATGACCGCAAAACCACAACCGGAGCTAATCCACATAAGGCGGGGCAGCCGTACTGGAACCCGCAAAGCACGAACTAGTGGATTCCAGAGGAATCTCTTCACAAGTCTAGGAAGAACAAGGAAGAACAAGGGTTTGAGTAAGCACTCGATAGCTCGACTGCAATATCACTGAAATTATCAAATCATCAAAAGTACTTTTCTAGTAGCCTAGAGGTGGTATTTATACTATGAGAAGTCTCTAAGATAGATGTGAACTGAAGAAACCACGTTGGGAGGTGGAAAGTCAACTGGCTGGAGCTTTTATGAGGTGGTCTTCAGTTCCTGCGCGTCTTCTGGGCTTCTGTGTAGTCTTTAATATTTTGGTCATAACTCCTTCCTTCATAGCTTTTGGGAGACAAAAGGTATGACTGTTTCATCTAGATGGTTCTGTCATGCTGGGTTGACTCAAACGTAGCTCTTCTTTCTGATCCATCCTTGATGTATCTTTGTCTTCCTTCTCGGAGAATCTGAGTAATAACAACATGCACGACTTAGGTAGCTCGAAATTACCATTAATGTTTAATTGAAATTCACAAAGTAGCGCGTGCACCTCTTGCTATATCTTTTGGGCGCGGCTACGGGTGATTGGTCTAGTAGAGACTTAGAGTGGTGTATCAGCTGGTGAGGTGGTCGGAGAGGTCGCTGAGGTGGTCGGAGGGTCCCCAATGCTAGCGTGGTCACATCATATTGTATAGTACCAAATATGATACTTTTCTTGTAATCCTACCCCTCCAGAGTATATAAGGAGAGGCAGGGGTCCCCTAGTCGACATCTACATACATCTCATATTCAATACAATACAACAAAGACACAGGACGTAGGGTATTATATCGATCAGATGACCCGAACCTGTTTAAATCACTGCCTCTGCGCCTTGTGTCACCATCCAGTTCCTAATTACGCGCACCCCCACCGACAAATCTACCATTGCGGGATACCCCTCGGTGGACTGCCGAGCATCTTTTGTCGACAACGGCTTTAAACGGTTTTATATAGTAACACTAAAATATATATATTTATGCATGTAAAAGTCAAATATACTAGAAAGCTAGTGTTCATATTTGTACATTAAAAGAATAAGTATTCTACATAATACTACGTTAGAAGAAATCTAAATCCCACACCACTTTATATACTTACAATGTTAATTAATTCATTGTTAATCATGGTAGTCGTAATCCTTCTATCAACTAAATTATGGATTAAATAATCATTTAGCTCATTTAATCTCATTTAACATGATTCAGTTTAAATAGCTTAGATAGTTTTTAACTGTTCAAACGGTCCAACTGTTTAATTCACTGTTTAGGGCCTAAATGTCATGGGTGGCCTCAATTTTCCGTTTAGACGTTGTTTAAACACATTAAACGACTGTGTAATTGTTGATGTGAGTATAAGCCACATCATAAAAAACTAGAACGTTTATATTCACATAAGCCATGGCGGACCTAGGATTTAATCATAGGGTATGCAGCACAAAATTTTTCATATACGATTTAGTAAAATCATTTATTTATTCCGTAAATAATAGTAAATTTACAATAAAATTCGGTAAAAGGACTAAATAACATAATAGGTCCTAAATTCAAATATTAAACTGGAAACTACAATGAATTACAATATAAATACTTGAATTGTAATACTAATAATTCAAAATATAGGCAAAAAGGAGACTTAGTATAGTACTTGCCTTTTAGTTGCCACTTTTTATAGGAGATGATAGTATCGATTATGTTATCTCTATCTACTTAAGAAAATATGGATGAAAGCTCACTCTCATTAAAAAGTTTAACTTCATGACTCATAGAGAGTTGGTAATCATATAAAAGATTATCATCTAGATGAAACTCATTTTTTCTCTATCTCCTTAAAAACATTGTCATATCATAAAAATGCCTATAACAGTCTATTAAATGCAGATAAAGCTCACAAACCGCACTGTGACTGGCTAAACATCTTAGGGCAGTCCCAATGAAAGAAACTAGTAGTTTCTATAACATAGGATACCGCATCAAAAAGTATTGCTTTCCAACCCATGGTTTCTATGAGTAATAATTATTTTCTCTTTCTCTCTTCCAACTCTATTTTCTTCCTCCAATGAGAGTGTGACACGAGCTCTCTAGAAATTGGTGGTTTCTCCTCAATGGCGATTTCATGGTTTCTTGGTGCATTGGGTCAAAAGTAGACCTGATTTCTTCATGAAGAAACCATTTCTATGATTTTTGCTCTCTTTCTTCATTAATTACGTTGCCATGTCAGCGTTTTGCCTATGTGGCAAGTCATTTAATGAGAATAGAAACCATCATCAATGCACTATTGGGACTGCCCTTATACTAATATACTAATACTGGATGAATTAAATATTTCTGATCCCTAATCTAGTGATCTCGATAGTCTCGTAGATATGCAAATAAATTACAGATATATAATTAATTAAGTACATAAGTTACTTAGAAAAATAAGAAGATTAAATTTTAAACCTATGTGCTTATCCGTGTCAATATCCCTAGGGCAAGCCTTCGCGTGATGGAACTACTTGGCACGCGTGCTGCGCGGAAGCCGAAACTTCTAGGGCTACTTTGGAAGTATGGGGAGTCTAGCCCAGGGAAGAGAAGCCCTCGACAGGATTCTGACGCCAATTCGTTTCCCTGGGTTGTCTTCCTTGCCAGAGGTTTAGTTCCCTGTCGCTGTTTGGAGAAAAGAGCAGGAATCTCGGGGAAAAAATGGTCTCAATAAATCATGAAAAGAGAGAGAGAAAAACTAGAAATAAAAGTATGACCGCTATCTCCTCTTCTTGTTCCTGATGATCAGGAAGACACCGAAGCAGGCTTCCAAGCAGCTAAGCAACATGATGGCGAGGCCGCTCACCAGGATGTGCACACCGGCCATGACAGGCGTGGAGCGAACCCCGAGCCGGAGGCCAGCGACACTGCAACAGCGAGGCTGAAGCCGTTGCGGCCTGCGGCACCACCGTTGTGATCAGCACAGCCACCACCGTCGTCGAGTTGATGGCGTTGTTCGCGATGCCCTGCATGCGCACACGCGTCTGCTGCGAGTGCGCCTTGTGCTTGATGTCTCGCTCACCTGCTGCTTCAGCTCGCGCGCCTACTTGTTGCCGCGCGCCGCCGCCTGGGGTGATGGTGCGCGCCAACTGCACGCCGTGCTCCGCCAGCAGCTTCGCCGCGTCTGCGTTGCCATCTTATCCGCTGTGTCCAGCGGGGTCTCGCGGGACCGTGGTCCGGCATCGTGACCAGCCGCTTGATGATCTCGTGGCGCGCCTTGCGCGCGGACATGTGCAGCGCGATATTGTCCTTGTTGTCCGTCTGGTTGAGCAGCGCCGTCTCGGCGGCGAGGAGCGCGTCGACGAGGTCTAGCCTGGTGCCCTTGGTGGCCATGTGCAGCGTGGTCTGGCCCTTCTTGTCCGTGCGCAGCGCGATGCTGGGCTCCGCCTCCAGCAGCGCGCACCACCTCCACAGCCTGGTTCTGCCTAGACAGCAGCGCCCCGAGCTCCTCGGCGTCCATGCCGGACATCATCTCCGCATGGACCCGAGCTGGCCAGCGCGCGCCGCCGCGTGCATCGCGGTGTCGTCCCGCTTCCCCGTCAGCTGCTTTGTCATCTTCTTGCGCCGCGTCACCGCCTGCGCCGCCCTCGGCGAGTCCATCGCCAACACTGTGACAGCCAACAACGACTTGCGAAAGGAGGGAACCGGGCCCCAGGGAAGCGCTCCCGGCCTCTTGCGTCGTGGATTGCTTCCCCGTGAAAAACGCGGGGAAGGGGGCTGTATTCCACGTCTCCGGGACCTTCCAAATGCAGCGGAAGATTACCCCGTGACAGATCGCCCCGTGGGTTCCCGCCCCGGGGAATCCGGTGGGGATCAGTGCTTCCAAATTAGCCCCTAGTGAACAGGCAGGGGAGTGTGCGGGTGTGAGGCATCGATTGAACAGTTTTTTTTTTTTACATATAGACCCGGTTCGCTGGTCTGAAACTGGCTGAAAACACTGTTTCGGCTGAATTGTTGTAAAAGAAAAATACTGTTTCAGCTAAAAAAAAGAAGCCGAAAAGCCGAATATGAGGTAAGCCGAACAAAGCCATTACGGCTGGAATTGGATGCATTATATGACTTTTTACCAATATTTGAATATATAATCTAAGCAAAAGAGAGCTTAAATCAACTTCACCGGATATCTTATTTCTTATTCCTTAGGGTTACAGGAGATCCCTCAAAAGCAATTTTAGTATAAATGAGTACTAAAAACAATTTCAGAATATAGGTGTTGTGTTGCAATAGATTACTCAAAACTCATACCTACATCCATTTTTACACGTGGTGCCACATCTTGATCAAATATATTTTTCTTTCTTTTTTCTCCCTACACCACACTCCTTCGTGGCTTCGAATGGACGGGTAGCTAGTGGCAAGTGGCTCGACTACGGGCATGCAGTGCCCGCTGGGCGATGGTGCGAGGAGTGATCGCGAGGGCATGATGACCGGTCGGCGGTAGCGTGAGATACGGTCGTATGATCCAGTGAGCACACAATGGAGGGAGGGTGAAGGCGCGAGGCGTTCTTTACGAAGGGGAGGTAGATTTTTAGATTACCTCTAAAAGAACTCTTTTCTTTTGGCGGAAAGGAATGTATATTTTAAGAGATCTTAAGAAAAGGGAAAAAGAAATTCTATAGAAGATCTGCACGAACAACCGCTCTTATACTATGAGGTTTTAGGAATAGTATCAGCAGAATGAAGATTGATATCATCTAAATCGAGTAGATATGAACATGAATTTGATTCTGAACTATTTGTTTTGTATTCGTATTCAAATCTGTACTCATATCCGGTAAAAAGTTCATTATCTGACTAAAATATCCGATTTCGATCTTTTATCCCATTTTTTTCCAACCATTTTGCCCTGCTCCCCTCTGCACCTACCCCCTGCCTTTCCTTTTCCCCACAGCGCACTCTTCGACTCTTCGTTTCTTCCGTTACCCCCCAGCGTGCGCGCCCTCTGCCCCTCCCTCTCTCTCGTGGAGACGGACTGGGCCGCCGTCGCTGCCGCCCTACGCCCAGGTCTTCTTCGGCCCCTGAGCCGCGACGAGCACCACCAGGTACGCCCGCTCTCTGGTCTTCCCTTCCTGATGTGCGCAACCGAGCACCCAAACCCTAGCTTACTGTTTGTATTCGGATCTGATCTACTTACAAGTGTATATGCATGTATTATGCCTACTAACTTCGATTGTTGTGCAAAAATTATCGGGTGTACATGTTTGCACCCCATGTCCTTACCGGGTCAGCTCCTGTCCCAGCTAGCAGCCTACTATTGTCTATTTGTTCAACAGTTCAAGTAACAAGTTAACTATTGTTAAGTCAGCACGCTGTGCAGAAAGCTGTATCAGTATATTGTTGTTGCCATGCCGATTAGTATTTGGACCTCGAATTTTGATTTGCGTTTTCCCATCAAATTTCCTTGGACTTAAAACAACTGACTATACCATGGCGCATATACCTTAATACCTCCATAAATGGTTGTCATCATGTCCATGAGCAGTTTGCGAACAGGCGATATCCTTAGTGTGAATGTTAATTCTATTTTGTGATGTTGCATCTGTGATCCAAAGTCTGAATGCAATTGATTTTGCAGCTGTGATCTATGCTCGATACCTCGAGCGCCTAGTATTGTATGTCTGTCTTGTCTGCATCATTTAATTTATTTTCTCTTCCCCCCTCATATTCTAGGGAGTAGAAGAGGTTAACCTTCTGGTTGGAAACAATGGTAAGTACTAGCTAAAATTATGTTTTTCTTCTTATCTTTTTTGAACAATTCGACCTATAGGCCTGGAGAATTTCGTCTATGGAATCATGTAAGTAGTTGGTATACACGCCTTCCCCCACTTGGAAGTAGATGATAGAACTGAGCAGTTTAACAATGCCAAGAGATTATTCCTCAAGGTCTACATCATTGTCCCATGTGCAGCAGTGAGTTCAGATCCACAAAGTCTTCCCTCTCTACTTGCTTGGCCAATACGATAGCATTTGATTGTAGAACTGAACCAAGATATACTTTCTTTCATGTAGCAAGTATGTCGTCGATACTCATAAACTAAAATAGTTGCTGTGAGCTGTCACCTGTCTTCTTTCACATGTGCAGATTTTCAACAAAAAAGTTACTTATTTCATTTGTTGCTCAACCACACTGTTGTGTCCTCAATTCTCATACATTTGTTCATCATGAGTAGTACTTCGAAGGCTATGGATTCCGTGGAAGTACTTTCGAGCAGACTTATCGCTGCTATCCTGCATCCTTCATTGACAAGGTTTGTAAATCTAAATGTGATGAGGTGCCATGTTTTCTAGTTGAATATGTTGTGTTCCATGTCATGGTTTCATGCTGTGCCAAGTTTCATGGCACCTATGACTATATGAGATAGTAGTTCGTTATGAGATACTGTAATCAACTCTATTATTCCATATGAGTTGCTTTTGCCGTATGCATATGTAGCATGTTCCATAGGTTGGGTTCAAATGTGTATTTTCATTTGATTGTGAGCGAGGAACTTCTCTTTTCTTATCAAAATGACTTGCAAATTGAACAAGTAAAATATCTTTACATTATCAGTAGCTAAGCTGTAGTAGCGACTTGTTGGCATGTTTGTTGACTCTTGCCTTTCTAAAGGATGTCACAAAATTACTGTTAAGCTTCTAATGTTATGATAACAGAATTGCATCCTGCAGTAAATTCTGTATGTCTAATGCTAGAATAATTACTACAGCCCCGTTCCAAATTATAGGTCAGTTTAGCTTTTTCCTAAATCAAACTTCTCTAGCTTTAACTAAGTTTATAGAAAAAATGGACCCACATCTACAACATCAAATTAGTTTCGTTAAAATTCTACATGAAATGTCTTGATAGTGCATTTATTTGAGCATGTAGCTGTTAATGTATTTTCTAAAAACTTGGTCAAAATTAGAGAAGTTTGACTTAGGACAAAGCTAAAGTGACTTATAATTTGGGAATTGAGATGGAGGGAGTAGCTTTTAAAATAATATTTTAGTTTGCATTTTTGGAATTTATTGTGAAAGATCTTTTTACCGTTTTTTGCAGCCACAGCTTGAGGCTGGTGACAAAAGTATGTTCTCTGTTCCCTGAGTTTTGAGTTCTGAGCTCCGTATCTATTTTAGTTGCCATTGGAAGTTTACAGGGTTATTATTTTGCTTCTTCCCAGTTATAATGCCACCGTCAGCTCTTGATCGTCTCGGTAAGTTAGGCACATTCGTTACTTCTCATCTTTGACATGCACAATGATACTTCATCTTCCATGTTTTTGACAATTTTTTCCACACTGATTTCTCAATAAGTTCCTCAATTCTGAAAAAAAAATTGGTTTCTCTGCAGCATCTCTGCATATTGAATACCCTATGCTATTTGAAGTTCACAATGCAGCAGCAGAACGGACTTCACATTGTGGTGTTCTGGAGTTCATTGCAGAAGAAGGCATGATCTACATGCCATATTGGGTATGTCAAGATCTAGGATACTGTTGCACTTCTTTATTATATCACCACGTCAACAAAGCTAACTTTATGTGGTCTTCAGATGATGCAAAATCTTCTTCTGCAAGAGGGAGATATGGTGTTCATAAAAAACGCCAACCTCCCCAAGGGCACATATGTGAAGTTGCAGCCTCATACAACAGACTTTCTAGATATTTCAAATCCCAAGGCAATGTTAGTATTTTTTCATTAACTATTTCTTATCCTAGTGAAAACATCCTTTTACCCTTCCCTTCCCATATCACTGCTGTATTCTGACTAGGGTTACATGGTATTAGTAGCGATTGAATCCCTCAATAACATTAATGACCTGTTTGTGTCATTCTTGCAGCTTGGAGAAAACTTTGCGGAACTTTTCTTGTCTAACTACAGGTGACAACATTATGGTAGCGTATAATAACAAGAAGTACTACATTGATATAGTGGAGACAAAACCCTCCAATGCTATAAGTATTATTGAGACTGACTGTGAGGTTGACTTTGCTCCACCACTTGACTACAAAGAACCCGAGCCAGTAAAACCTTCTGTTCCTGCAAGCACAGAACCTACTACTGGTAATACTCTTGTCCTATACATCACTGGATGCCATTACTGTTCTACATATGTTTTTTTTGGTCATTCAAATTATTTTTGTGTTTTTTTTGGTGTGCAGAGGCTCCAGCTGAAGAAGAACCAAAGTTCATCCCCTTCACTGGTTCAGGAAGGCGCTTGGATGGGAAGCCTTCCAAAGATAAAGATGTGCTGGCCCTCATCCCCTGCAAAGCGTCAAGCTAATGCGACCAATGGTGTGCAGCCCTCAACAGCCACCACATCACAGGGCAGTTCATCGCGCAAGACCACAGGAAAACTTGTCTTTGGCTCTGGTGGAAGCCGAGCCGAAAAGGTTGGTCTTTACAACATTTTGATCTCTTTGAGTCCATCTACACATAATGTGGAAGTGATTACCTTATGGGACTCGGCTTTGATGTTCCATTTTGCATTAAATGTTTAGGCACCTGAAAAGGAAGCAGAGGAGCCCAAGAAAGAAGACCCAAAATTCACAGCATTTACAGGAAAGAAATACTCATTGAAGGGCTGAATAAATAGGAAGATAATGTATTATCAGTATTTCCAGTGACAGACATGATCAGGGGGAAGCACTTATTAACCTTATTCTGTGGGAGGGCCTTCTTTGGGTGGGTTAGTGGTCTCTGTTTCTCCTGAACTGTTACCCTTGTGTCAGCCACGCCAGAGCAACTGATGTATAAAGCCATTGTTGTCCGATAATGGATTTCTGTTGAGCTTGCATGTACATATTATCGCCTATTCGCCTTATACTAGCAAACATGCTGTGTAACAATGAAACAGTACAGCTTGTTGTGCAATCATATGGACGACTTGTGATTCGGAGATTGATGCAACAATTGCATCAATTGTTCTAATACGTCTTTGAATCAGACATCATACCATGGTTAGATGTGCACTGTTGGAAATTTGGTCTTGTGTTGGATTTGGATTGTTCTAGATTTTAGTATGTTCTAATGTCTTTGAACCTGGACTCCGTGCTGTGGTTAAGCACGTGTTGTTGGAAACTGCATCATGTTCGTTTGATCGTATTAGTCGTGCTTATCAGTTATGATATAGTGTTTTTTTTCACAACAAAACAACATCAGCTGGCTTATAAGCTACAGAAACGATCGAGCGAGGATCTGGATTGTAGTTAGACGCGTGCTGTTAGAGACCACGAGCTGGAAACTTGGTCTCGTGTGTATTCGGATTATAGTTAGATGCGTGTTATTGGAAACTTGGTCTTTTGTGGATTTGGGTTGTTTTAGATTTGGATTAGAAACACCTGTGAGCGGAATGTGGTTAAATGCGTGCTGTTGGAAACTTGGTCTCGTGTGGATTTGGATTGTTTTAGATTTTGATTTGAAACGCCTGTAGATGGAAATTAGAGGAGAAAACTTTTCTCCTTCCAATATTATAGTTTTCTCCTTTCAATATTATTAGGCATAAATAAAACTGAGTTTTTCTCAGAATCGGAAATGGGAGAGTGAGGCATGGTGGGATGGGTGATGGACAAGAAATTAGAAGATTTCAGAATCGCTAGTGGAAACAATTCTATCCTATAATACCACCATCGAGGATTGTCATAGAAGATGTATAATCTTCAAAACACATATTTGAAGGGTGAAAGACTGAACATGAATATAAATAAAATACATAATTTGAAGACGAAAAGTGTTAAATGTGTACATAAGCAACGAATGAAAATAACGATCGTACGACCGTACCTCACGCTACCGCCCACCGGTCATCGTGCCCTCGCGATCACTCCTCGCGCCATCGCCCAGCGGGCACTGCATGCCCGCAGTTAAGCCACGTGCCACAAGCTACCCGTCCATTCGAAGCCACGAAGGATTGTGGTGTAGGGAGAAAAAAGGAAAAAATATATTTGATGAAGACGTGGCACCACATGTAAAAATGGATGCAGGTATGGGTTTTGAGTAATCTATTACAACACAATACCTATATACTGAAATTGTTTTTAGCACTTCTTTATACTAAAATTGCTTTTGAGGGATCTCCTGTAACCCTAAGGAATAAGAAATAAGATATCTGGTGGAGTTTATTTAAGCTCTCTTTTGCTTATATTATATATTCAAATATTGGTAAAAGTCATATAATGCATCCAATTCCTATATATTAGTTTGCAATGTGATATGGGGTGCGTGCGCATGCGGCATACCAGGCAGTCCAGCCGCAATACAACGTAGTATTACTATGTAAAAAACAAAACAAAAAAAATCTGTTCAATCGATGCCTCACACCCTCACACTCCCCTGCCTGTTCACTAGAAGTTTAGGTTTCCGCGCAGCACGCGTGCGAAGTAGTTCCATCACGCAAAGGCTGCCCTAGGGATATTGACACGGATAAGCAGATAGGTTTAAAATTTAATCTTCTTATTTTTCTAAGTAACTTATGTTGTAAATGTATGTTTTAAATATTTAAGGTATGTTGCAATTGTTACATATAGATGTTGCAAAATTAAATCAGAATGTTGCACATGTTGCATATTTTTGCAAGTATTTTCAGTGGTATGTTGCAAGTGTTTTGAAAAAAATGTTTCATCTGTTTTCAGACGTAGGGTGCAGCAAGTGTTTTATCTGGATGTTGCTATGTTTCACACACATGTTGCAAGGGTTTGTTGTATATGTTTCACACATATGTTACAAGTATTTTATCTGATGTTGCATATGTTTCACACATATATTGCAACATTATGTTTTAAATGTTTCATCTGCGTCCGACGTATGTTATATCCAAGTGTATCATGTTTCTAAGTGTTTCACGGGGGGCACATTGAGTGATGGGCGCACGGCCCAGGCACTGGCAGATGGGGTGTGGCAAAGCTAGAGACCGACTGACGGGGGGCGCAGCGAGCTGGGGCCGGCTCCCGGGTCCCGCCCATGCGGAGAGAGAGGAGGGGGTTAGGGGGAAGGAGCGCACGTGCAAGGTGGGGGAGGGGCTGCGCGGCCGTCCTGACGCGGGGAGCGGGCGGGCGCAGTGTCGAGGGCGGGGTGCACATGCGAGTCAGAGCGAGGTGGATGGAGGCGGGCTGCACGGTCGTCCGAATACGTGCGTCCGTCTGGACGTCGGGACACTAGCCACGCCCGTTATGTTAATAGGGCAACACACCACCACAAAGCCTGTGAGCATTCTCTCATGTCTTTTCACACGCTAGTGACTATGCACATGCAGCACACGTTTATAGTTGTGATAGACAAATCATATTATATTATAGAAAAAAACTTTAATATTTTAAGATTCTTAAATTAAGATATGGTAATTAAATCTCACACTAAGTATTAAGAAGTCTAATATAAATTATGTTTGAATATTGAAACCTCAAGAAAAGACATGTTCTGGAAGGAATAAAATCAATAAATAAATGATGTAGCAGTCTATATGGAAAAGGGAATTATTTGTATCACATGGAAGAAACTCATGCAAAAGATTATATATCTGAGAAGAGAAATCATATTCTATTTTTCTTAAAAAAAATACTCTGCTTTTCAATTAAGAGGAGAAATAAGTTTTAAACACAATAAAGACCGGGGCTAACTAAAGAGGCCCCACACATGCCCTAAACAACCAACGGGGCGTCCCACTCAAGAAGACACCAAACAGAGAGACAATTAATGGCGTGTTTGGGACTGCTCCGCTCCACGTTTTTCAGCTCTGCTCTACGTTTTTTAGCCAAACGGTTTTAGCTCCACGCACTCTGCTCCAGGAAAAAGGGTGGAGTTGTGAGAGCACCTAAAGAGGTACTCCACAAACTCCAGTTTTTTGTGGAGCTGCTCTACGGTGGAGTTTGTGGAACAGAGTTTGTGGAGCAGTCCCAAACACCCCCTAAATTACACCAAAACAAGCGCCCTTCTCCTTAGCTCGAGTCTTCTTTTACTTTCATGGCCTCTTGTTGTGCTAATGGGAGAGGTTGAAGCGATAGTGAGAACAAATGAGGAATTATAATACCATGAGGATTGGAGGTTGAAAGGAAATGAAATGATTGATCAAAACTAGCTAGGTTTTTCTTTCAAAAAATGTCTCACACAACAAATTTATAGCACCGACAAATTAAACTGTCTTCAAGCACCATCACACATATGATAAAAACACTCAAACTGTATTTAGGTTGCAGGGTTTCAGCAAAGTCACACCACAAATACAGACATTTGTGACATTACGATGCATGTTCCATACTTACTGCTTCAGGTAACTGTACGCTTCATGTCAGCTTTCAATTATTCATTCAGTCACAATCGCTGTCATTGTTAAACAATTTCCTCTTCCCTGTACGAGGCCAATCAGGGATGATATGGCCATCCCAGAATCTACTGCCCCCATTACACTCAGTGACACTCGATCAACTTATGTCCTTCAAGGTTGGATCCATTCAGATTGAGTGCTTTTGAAAAACAACACCAGCTCCCATACTTTATGTAAGCTTTCCCAATGCTTGAGCCATCTAAATCTGTGTTCTTATCTCCTCAACATGGAGAGATGAATCAAAGCCCTCAATACATACAGAAGTTCCAGGTCTTGCCCAAGGCAATGGCGAATCTTGTTAGGATGATCTCCACCGGTTGGTCCAACAGTCAATTGGGCCCTTGATCCGCGCCCTGATCGGGGGCGCTCAGCCGGTTCTCCTAACTGATGGGCCCCCGTCGCGCATCGTCATAAAAGGACCGTGGGGGCTGGGGCACAAGACATGAGGTCACCGGTAACCGCCAGCCCCACCCCGAAGTTCCTAACCCTAGACCGATCGAGAGGGGCGCTGTGAGCGATGGGAAGCCCCATCGCCTTTGCCGCCGCCACTGGTCCGCGCCTACGCTGATTCTACAGTCGACGACCTAGCGGGCACCTGCACGGCTTCTCCTACTCCGACACGTCGCGGCCACCGTGATGGCGGCGCCATGGCAGCGACTGCATGTGGTGAGGTATATCACCAAGCCTACCTAAGTTAAGCAATTTACCCACTGATCTGCACCTAGAGGTTCCAGAAATCCTATCAATGATATCAGAGCCAGGTTAGGCATAGATCTAGCTCTTGGAGTAGATCAAAACAAGAAAGAGAAGGAGGGGACTCGATCTGTCAATCGGATTGAACCCCAAACCCCTAACCCTAACCCTAGAACGAATGGACGGAAGAGGGATAGACCTACCCGATTTCTTTTCTCGTCGCCGTCACCACCGTCGTCGCGTGGGAAGGAGCTCCACCGCCTCGTCGACACACGGGGAGAAGCCGAGCTGCGCCCGTAGCCATGAGCACGAGCCTCGCCCAAGGTCACCGTCACAGGACCGCTTGACGGCGGCGCGCTCGCCCACTAGAGAGCGCGCGCTCTGGCGAGGGGACCCACAACGGCGCCGGACAGATCTAGGCTTTAGGGCTAGCCCATCGAAGCGTGTGGTGGTTTAAAGCATCGTCACCCAATCCGCTCGACGACGGCGCACTCAGCCTAGGGCGAGCACGCGCGCCGGCAAGGGGATCGGCGGCAGCGCTGCTCCACACTCCTCTTCTCCGACGTCATTGTGGGCAGCTACCAGAGCTGCTGCGCTGAGCGTTGCGGCGAAGAGAGAGAGAGCATAGGAGAGAATGAAATTAGGGTTAGGGCGCTCGGCCACGGCGAGGCTTTTTATTCTGCCGAAGAGTACGGATGGCCGTCGGATGACTGGGAACAGCTGCGATTTGCTGGACCTAGTTTCGGCCCAGGCGGGATTCGAAAATCTCGGCCCAGGCCCAGGTTGCGCCCTGGGACACGGGGGAGCGCAGCGCGAGCGATCGCTGCAGGCTAATTTCGCCTGCTGGGCTGCGGGAAAGCGGTGCAGCGCACTGGGCCGAGCGCAAGCGTGAGGGCGCGATTTCATCGCTCGGCCGCGGACTATTTCCCCAGGCCGGGCTGAATGAACAGTAAATAATTTTATTATTTTTAGAAGCAAATTTTGATGAATTTTAATTAGTTTTTCATCTCTATTCAATTTTGAACCAACGGGATAAATTATTCAGAGAGTAGATGAGTACAGTGAAATATCTCTGAAAAGTAGATAAATTATTTTTTCATATTTCCACTGCAAAGTTTCATGTTTATTATCTTTTAATTAAATTCGAACCAACGGGAGAATTTAATTTGAAAAACAGTTATATTTATTTAGTAAATTATGGTTTTATTTATCCTCTAATTAAATTGGAACCAACGAGAAAATTTAAATTAGAGGAGTAGTCCTATTTATTTATGTTAAATTATGGTATTGTTATTTTCTGACCAACATTGATGATAACAATATTATAATGAGTTTAAGGTTGAAGTTTAAATCTCTGATAAATTTTACGCCAAGATGGTCAATTTTTCAGAGAGTAGATAAAGACCAAGAAATGCTAAACTAATAGAATGCATTTTATTATCAAGTTTCTGCTGCAACAATGTTGATTATCCTCTAATTAAATTTGAACCAGCGAGAGAATTCAATTTTGAAGAGTAGTTATATGTCTTTCAAGTTAATTTATGAGTTTTATGCATCAATTCTATTTTCTGCCCAACGGTCATGTAGAATTGATGTAGAAGCATCTTATAAGCTTTATTTTTTAACCGACGAGATCACTCGACTATATGTCAATGGGCTGCAATATTGGGATATGTGAATGAAAAGGCTTGAGTCAAGCCAATTCAGGATAGTTTTTTATTAGTTTACTAATTTTCTGATTAAATTGAAATCAACGGAAAATTTTAATTAGAAAATAAAGTATAAGTGAATGTTTTAGTCATCATGAGTAAATTTTTTGTTACGGTATTTTGTATATAGATTTATCCCGCATGGAGAGAAGTTTGGTATAGTACTTATGCTAGTTAATCCTGTATGGCGGGAGAAGTTTTGTGATGACTCATATGTTTTTGTATCTCGCATAGCGAGAGAAATTTGGGTAGCTCTTATGCTATCCTAGTATTGACTATGGCATAATAGAAATACACCATCATGGTTAATACTAACTAAAAGATAAGAAAAAGATACAAGCGTGACTTGCAAAAGTATAGTTAATAAAAGACCTCGTCGAGTTCTTAAAGTGGAATGAGGAAAGTGTACTCCTATACGGATCAAGAAATAACTTTATTTGCATGGCATAATCATGTGAATGAAGTAAGTCATAAGTGTCTCCTCGTTCATAGTTTTCTAAATAGTTCTCGAAATTATGGCAGTATAGTTCATGCCATATTTCGAGGGGGAGAATTATGAGATGAATTAAGAGTAAGAATTAAGATCAATTAAGAAACTACTCTTCATTAAGAGTGAGATAAAGATGTTGATAAATGTGTACTTTTCATTAAGAGTGAGATAAAGTTTTTGATAAATATGACCGTCGGTCATAACAATGATACCCCTAAACAGAGAAACAACTAAATTCCTGAATTTTTTAAAGTTTCGAGAGGAAGATAGCGTAGTCACCATCAAAGATATAAAGGCAATGCTTAAAGCGCCATATGAGGTTTTAACATATTAAACCTAATGAATGTGTACTCTTCATTAAGAATGAGATAAAGTTTTTGATGAATGTGATCATCGGTCATAACAATGATACCTCTAAGCAGAGAAACAACTAAATTCTTAGATTTTTTAAAGTTTCAAGAGGAAGATAGCATAGTCACCATCAAAGATATAAAGACGGTGCTTAAAGCACCATATGAGGTTTTAATAGATTAAACCCAAACAAGAAATTTGAAGGTACACTATCTTTTTTAGAAGATGGGATGATCTAGGGGAGCATGGTATGTAGAGATCTATGACTTGAAGAGAAACGAGACTACGTGTCCACTTCAGTGATTCAAAAACAACGAATTTCTTAATACATGTTGATGTTGTATAACTTATACAACACGTGTTGTTGGCTTTTTGAAGAAGATGAATAATGCAAACAAGGATCTTGTAATACATGAGCGTGTAGAATCAATTGTCTCTTGGCAATAAAGAGCAACAACAGCCCCATATGAAAGTGCCAGTAGCTGAGGCCCCATAAGGTCTCAAAGAATTAGTAAACTAATTTTTTTAATAACTATGAAGTCTATGTTAGTGAAGAAATTCAAATAGAGGGTGATCCCACCTCATTTGAAAAAGTCATGAGAAGTGTTTACTCGTCTAAATGGTAAGAAGCTATGAAAGTTAAAATGAATTTGATGAATACCAACGTTGTTTGGGATTTAGAAGAAATTTCTAATGAAGCAAAAACAGTAGGCTGTAAATGGGTCTACAAGACAAAATGTGACTCCAAAAAAAAAGTAGAAAGATATAAAGCATGACTTATAGCAAAAGGCTTTACACAAAAGGGATGAATAAATTACGATGAGAGTTTTCTCTCCAGTCTCATGCAAGGATTCTTTAGAATCAAAATGGTGTTATTGGCATATTATAATTTAGAGTTACATCAGATGGATGTAAAGATGGCATTCCTCAACGGGGATTTATATGAAAACGTTTACATGGCATAGCCCAAAGGTTTTGTCGTGGAAGAAAAAGAACGTATGGGATGCCGCCTGTAAAAATCCATTTATGGGTTAAAACAAGTCACAAGGCAGTAGTATTTGAAGTTGATGAAACAATGAAAAAGTTTAGGTTTTAAAGAAAATGAGAAGGACAATAGCGTTTATGCGAAGTTCAAGAATGGAAAATTCATTTTCCACATCCTGTGAATAGATGACATTCTATTCAAAGAGCCTGTAGTGATGTTAATCTGTCATTAGAGAAGAAGTTTTGCCCTCAAGTTTCAATGTAAATGATCTTGGTGAAAAGATTCTAAAGAAATAAAGTATGCGTACGAGTAAACCTACGCCTACTCCTATAGTCAAGGGTAATAGATTTGAGAACTTTAAGTGTTTCAGTAACCAATATGAGATCAATCAAATGAACATGGTTTCATATGCTTCAGCTGTTGGAAGCTTGATGAGTGTATAAGTACAAGAAAGAACTTACCCTAACGTAGTTTACGTATCCGGAATATTTTAGCAGAAGTCCAGTCTAGATATAGATCGCTGGAATGGAGTTGAGAATGTCTTACAATTTTACAAAGTATCATAGGTCTCATGCTGAGTAAGAAAGAACAAGTACTCTCAAATAGTTGAGGGTACAAATGTTAAGTCTTAGCAAGATATGTAGTGAAATCCACAGTAGTTGCTAACACTCGCAGTTGGAGTATTATTGTGAAAAAAGCTTCAAAAAAACAGTTGTGGTGTCATCAGTGATGCATACCATAGTATAGCTTGACATGAGGCTTAAGAAACAAGCAAAAGTAGGTTAATGGAATTAGTACCCGAATTTAACAATGGTGGTCAACAACAATAATCATTTAAAGTAGTTAACTCCTAAGACAATAGGTCAAGTGTGCTGCCAAACATATTAACATTGAGTTATATGATGTAAATGAGAACATCCATAATCATTTTGAAAGCATTGAACATATGAGTACCAAGCAAGTACTTGTGGATCCGCTTAACAAAGGCTAACCACCCAGTGCATTCAGAGAACACATAGTTGACATGGGTTTACGGGAAAGGCTATGATTTCTAGATACTAAGGGCCTAGTTGAGAATCTGTTTCAAAACATAGAGGTGCATTGTAGCTGTT
Source organism: Miscanthus floridulus (assembly GCF_019320115.1). Classification (NCBI taxonomy): domain Eukaryota; kingdom Viridiplantae; phylum Streptophyta; class Magnoliopsida; order Poales; family Poaceae; genus Miscanthus; species Miscanthus floridulus. The sequence continues at coordinate 17,019,015 of NC_089587.1, forward strand.
TAATCTAGTGGCAACTGATCGTGATGATGAGACACACTCTATGAACTGATCTGTGATGGAATGGAAAAAAGATAAAGTTGAGTTTAAATCATAAGGTAAGATCAAGGAGAAGAATGTTAAGATGATCTCCACCAGTTAGCCCAACGGCCAATTAGGCGCTTGATCCGTGCCCTAATTAGGGGCATCCAGCCAGTTCTCCTAACTGATGGGCCCCCATCACGTAGCGCCATAAAAGGATGATGGGGGCTGGGGCACAAGACATGAGGTCACCGGTAACCGCCAGCCCCACCACGGGAAGCCCCATCGTCTTCACCACCGCCACTGGTCCGCGCCTATGTTGCTGCTACAGTCGATGACCTAGCGGACGCCTGCATGGCTTCTCCTACTCCGACACGTCGCGACCACCATGATGGCAGCGCCATGGTAGCGACTGCATGTGGGGAGGTATATCACCAAGCCTATCTAAGTTAAGCAATTTACCAACTGATCTGCACCTAGAGGTTCCAAAAATCCTATCAAATCTCTATCAAGGACATACTCCTCATTGCTAAAGAATGTGATGTTGAGTGAGCAATCCCTCAGCCAACAACCATAAAGCTTGTTGTTACGTGCCTTCTGTGCAGCTTTTCGAGTCACGAAATCAACAAGCAAAACATGCCTGAAACTACTGTAGTAAACAGCAATGATCCCATCGACTCCCTCGAAGATGCTTTGTAGCTCCACATAGTAGACATGGGGGTGCAAGCTCCAGATCATGATTGTGGCCATCTCTGAAGATTCGCTATGGACAGAAGTATTTCTCGACTTGTTTGGCTCCCGTTCCTATCGCGAGTAATGATGATGAAGAGGGGGGTCGTGGTCGTGGCGTGGCTCAAGAGGAGGAAGACGCAGTCGGATCCAACTCGACACGGCAGGTTCCAGCCCCCAGTTTGGTAAAGCCGAAGATACTGGTGCACGAGCACGACACCCCCACACCAAAATCCCTCATCTCCTCTAGGCTGATAGTACGATGGACGGCCTTTCCATCGCGTAACCGGAGTCTTCCTGGTATAGCTCAGTGTGGGGCTGACATCGCTAGCCACCGGGAGGACTGATCGAAAGGAAAGGAGAGCAGATCGATGCCAGAGCAGGAGAGAAGGGGGCGGCGGAACCTAGGTTCATTATAAACTAGTAATTACACCTGATTTGGTCGAGAGGTCGCGGGCTCCTCGGGCTATATTTGCTATCTCCCTCTCGCTGTTGGTGCGTTGGGCCTTCCGGCCCAAAAAGAACTAGCTATGTTAATTCTCCCTTGGGTTGTCGTGGATTGTTGTTGCCAAACAAGCCATATAAAGTTGCACCGGGATAAAGTGCAACCGGTCGCGCATAGCATTGACCGCGTGACTCCAGACCCCACGCGCGCTCCTCACTTTCGTGTGCTGGCCGACCCCAGCCTCCCACGTGCTCCTCACTTCCCAGTGAATGTGCCTGAAAACTCTAGTTTGATTTTGGTGAATTGATGAAACCCTTAGTGCTAACTTAGTTTATCAAAGTGATTATGAGATAGATAGCACTACTTCAAGTGATGAAGCAAATGAAGATCATGACATGATGATGATAATGGCATGGTGATGATCAAATGCTTGACTTGGAAAAGAGAAAAGAAAAACAAAAAGCTCAAGGCAAAGGTGAAATTGATACAAGCTTTTTGGTTTAGTGATCGAGACACTTAGAGAGTATGATCACATTTAGGATTGATAGTCATACTATTAAGAGGGGTGAAACTCGTATCGAAACGCGGTTATCAAAGTGCCACTAGATGTTCTAACTCATTGCATATGCATTTAGGATCTAGTGGAGTGCTAACACCCTTGAAAATGTTTTGTGAAAATATGCTAACACACATGCACAAAGGTGATACACATTATGTTTAGCACTTGGGAGCAAGGGTTCAAAACTTTACCGGTGGAGTGTCCGCCCGTAGAGTACGGACAGTCTGACGGTGCCACTGACGCCCTGTACAGAAAAGACAGGGTTTCACAGAATGCACCGAACGTAGATCACATAGTGTCCGGACTTCGAGTTTGAGCGTCCGATCAATTATAAAAGAAGGAGGTGTTCTTGGGCTCGTTTTGCCCTATGACCAGCCTCTGAGAAGAAAAGTGACCGAACTCTGGCTGAACACTATTCAGCGTCCGGTCCTACTGGCGTGGCAGCGCATAGAGGAGATGGTGAGTGACCGGACGTTGATGCTGCATTCGATCGTGACTGACCAGACGTGTTCGGTCGCGAGTTTCCACCTCTAGAAGCTTACTAGAAGTGATCGGACGCTGGGGCCCCGCGTCCAGTCGTGATCAAACAGACACGTCTGGTCATAGCTGGAACTTTACTGGAAGTGACCGAAAGCTAGGGTTCTGTGTCTGGTCCTACACTGTAGTGCGTCCAGTCACAAATTAAGTGTACTAATGATCGTTGAGATCGGGTGATCAGTATTTGAAGCAGATGCCACGTGGCGTGCATCACGCGGCCGGACGCTGGGGTCCTGTGTCCGGTCAATACGACCGGAGCGTCCGGTCGCCCCGATTTTCAGTGGACTGAGGAACCAACGACTCTATTTCGTGGGATCTTCTATTTAAGCCCCATGACTGGTTCCAGTTCACTCTCTTGGTCATTTGCATTAACATAGCAACCTTATAAGCTTAGCCAAAGTCCTCCCACTCATCTCCATGATTGATTCATCATCTTTGTGAGATTGGGAGTAAATTCAAGTGCATTGCTTGAGTGTTTGCATCTAGAAGCACTTGGTGTTCGTGTTTCGCTGTGGAATTCGCTTGTTGCTATTGGTGGTTACCACCACCTAGACGACTTGCTGCAGTAGAGGAGAATTGGTATGAGTTGGTGATTATTCGTGGCCATCTCCGGTGATTGTGAGGGGACGGTGCCTTCTCCGGCGGAGCGCCGAAAGGTAACCCTAGTGGATTACTCATGTCATTGAGTTACCTCACTTGTGGGTAGGTTCTTGCGGTGTCTAATTATGTGGATGAGGTTCGTGCAACACCTCTTAGCCTCCGAACGACCAAGTATTGGTCGACACAACGGGGACATAGCGTATTGCCAAGCACGTGAACCTCGGAAGAAAATTGGTTGTCTCTTGCCCTTTGGTATTCTCCCGGTGATTGAGTTAGTATTTCATCTTGTGATTGATTCACTCCTCTATGCGGCGGTATAATCACCTTACTTATTTACATACCCGCAAACTAGTTGTAGTAAGCTATGTAGTATAGCTAGAATTGAGAGCTTGCTTTGTAGCTTAAATTCATCCAGTGGAGCTCTTTAGTATAGCAAGTGTGAGAGCTTAGTGAGTAGTGATTTAGTAAATTGTGTCTAGTGATCATAGCAACTAGAATTATTGGATATGTGGCTTGTAACCCTTGTAGAGCTAGAGCAAGTTTGTTTTTCGCTATTTGTCATACTAATCAAATTGCTCTAGTTGCTTTGTAAATTTTAAATATACTATTTACTCTCCTCTAGCCATATTAGGACCTTACAGTACCGACAACCCAACAACCATGACATCAGCTGACACAAACAAAGAAAACATTTTCTTTTGAACGGCTATAATTTTTGAATGATGTAACCGTTTTCAGTTCCATCCGTACCGGTGTGTTCTACGTGACGAGACGAATAAAATTAGACCCAACTTGCCTATATTTTGAAGAAATTTATTCTAGTGGCAATTTATGTGTAAATATGTGCTAGAAGTTACTACCACGTAATACTAAAGTTGTTACTAAAAATATACTGAAGTTGTTACAAAGGCCTCATTCGCTGGTCTAAAATTTAGCTGAAACTGGCTGAAAAACACTGTTCCGGCTGAATTATTGTGAGAGAAAAATACTGTTCCGGCTAAAAAAAAACCAAACAAACCGAATATGAGGTAAGCCGAACAGGGCCAAAGTATGCACATCGACCATTATCATAGGTATATAATAAAATTGTTATATAATATTTACATAAAGGTACTAACCCCTAGAGAGAGTAGCGGGCCAAAACTAGCCAAGCTACGAACTAGAGAGGCAAATTATTAAAATAAGCATTGCATACACTACCAACAAGGGAGCAAGTTATATACAACATATTAAGAAAAAGCAAGAAAACAAGACTTACTATCGACTAGTAGGCAGTTATTACAAAATCCAGCAAATATGACTTGCTGCAAAATGAAACTGGAATTAAAAAAAATAGAACCGAAATTGACAAACAAAAAATAGAACTAAAATTGAAAAATAGAAAATAAAAATTAAAGTAGACAAAATGAAAAAATTGAAATTGATAAGCAATAAATAAACTAAAATTGACAAATAGGAACTAAAAACGAAAGAAGACAAAATGAAGAAAAATACAAAATAACAATGAAAGTAAAATTACCATGACAAAACTGAAATTGACAAAAAAAATGAAATTGATGAATAGACTATGAAAACTAAAGTAGACACAATGAAAAATATTCCAAAGAAAACTAAAACCAAAAGTACAATAAACTAGAATTGAAAATGACAACAAATAATAAAAACTGAAATTCACAAATAAGTTGCTACACGCTTAACACATAAGTTGCTACACGCTTAATATATAAGTTGTTAAACGTTTGCTAGTATATATTATTTGTTGGAAGATTAATATATTAGGTTGCTACACACTTAATACATAAATGGCTATTACATATATAACATAAATTGCCAGTACATACAAACTAATTTGAAACACATGCATCATAGTCTTATTTCATAGATCTCATCACAAGTGGCTCAATAGTACAAACCAGTCAAAAAAACTGAAACTGAAATTACCAGTGACTAAAAAAGAAATTAACAACTAGAAAACAAAACAAATAATTGAAAAAAAAATAAGTTATTATATAACTAATACGTAGGATTTATAAATGCATTCAAACCTAGAAGGATGACTTAAGAACTGAAACTAAAAAAACATTAAAAAACATGACTGAAAATTGAAACTAAAAAAACTGAAAAAAAATGAAAACTAAAACTGAGAGGCAATTTTTTTTGTGGCAACTTATGTGTGCAATAGCTATCCTTTTATAACAACTTATACATTATAGGTGAGGCAACTAATATGCAGGATTTAGAAGGACATTCTAACCTAAAAGGGTGACTGAAATCTGAAACAAGAAAAACAAGATTGAAAAATGAAACAAAAAATAACTACCAATTACGAAAGACATTTGAACCTGAAACTAAAACTGAAGCACCGAAATAAAGACATGACTGAAAAATGAAACAAAGAATCAATGAAACAAAAAATAACTACCAATTACGAAAGACATTTGAACCTAATAAAACTGAAACTGAAGCACTGAAATAGCTACCAAAATAAAAAAATAATAATAAAACTGAATCTCTGAAATAGATAATGAAACACTGCATATTTTCTGAACAATGTTTTTCATTATCTGACCATTCAATATGCTCACTCAGTATTCCTGATAAAATTCAGTATCGTAATTCTGTATTCCAGTTAAGCATCATGTACATCCACACAGTCACCTAAAAAGGGGGTTCACATAATATTGTTGCATCAGATTGAACGCAGGAATATTGTTGCATCAGACTGAGCGCAAATGCACCACATTGCAATCACATTGTACTCTAGCAGTGGAAACTGATCACCTGCAACCTAGCAATTATTTTCATCTTACACATCTGAATGCTTAACACATCGCAGCGAAGTTGATGGCCTTCATATCCAAGCAGCAGGAGGGGGGAACGAATCTGTGAGTCAGTTGTGCAGCGGATCTTTACAGAGGAAATCAGAACGAATACACCTTGGGAACAGGAATCAAAATCTACCAGTACCAGCATAACAGCATAGCTCATCTGATCCAAGCAGCAGGAGCACATGGCCGACGACCTTCGGCGACCACCGGCGGGCGGGGAGCGCGGGGCCGGCGACCTCCGACGAGCCCCAGCGGGAGGGGCGCTCGCGGGCTCACGGCTAGAGGGAGAGCAGCCGTCGTGACCGCCGTCGGGGTGGGGGAGGACCGCCAGGCCGCCACAGTCGCTGGGGTCGGAGCCCAACCACGTCGGGGCAGATGCAGAACAAGCGGCGATCTGGACGCGAGGCGGAATCCGAGAACTTCCTCTGTCGTCGCCCGCCGCAACTTCGTCCACCATCGGTCGCCGGCTGCGCTTCCGCCAGCAACGCCAGATTCGTTGGTCGTATGCGCTGCCGGAAGGAAAGGAGAAAGAAGCAGCGTTGGGAGCTCGGAGTGTTGGCCGCAACGTTGGATGAGGGGAGGGGGTGTCTGCTGGGCCGGCCCGTCGCGGCCTGGTGTCGCGCGATGGAGTCAGAGCGCGACCAGTCGCTTCTTAGAGCATCCTAAGCCTCGTCCTAATCCTAAGTTTTTAAAAATATCTATAAAAAATACATCTCCAACAACTCCTAATACAATCTCATAATATTTTAGGAGTTAAGAAAAAAATCTTCCTCATTCGCGTAACTTTACGAGCCGCAGTCTCGCACGTATCCTTCGACTCCCGCTCGGTTTCCTTCGACTCCCGCGCGCCGCTACTCCCTCCGGATCCTCCCCTGCCGGCCGCGGGCATCTCTGCCCCATCCCCGGTGGTGGCGTGGTCCTATCCCAGCGGTGGCGCGTCCTATCCCAGCGGCGGCGCCTGCTCCGGTCGTGTGGACGCGACTCCAATGGCACGGCAGGCGACTAGCGTTCTCTCCCTTGCTCCTTCCCTTCCTCCTTCGCTGCTGGCAAGCGAGCGCGGGCAGCCACGGTCGGCGCGGCGCGACGAATCGCTCGGGACTCAGGGCGCCGCGGCCCGCTGCCCCTTCATCTCCGGCGAAGCCTGCTGCCTCCCGTACGCCCTCGCCTCACCTCCATGGCCCCGTTGCCCCTCCACCTCCGGTGAACTCGGCTGCCGCCCACACGACGCGCCTCAACTCCGCCCCCATGCCTCCTAGGCCGACGCGGCGTGGACAGGCTCGGTTGGAGAGCGCGACACGACCAGCCCCGACCGGCGAGCTCGGCACGGCCAGCCCCAGCGGGCGAGCGCGCCCTGCCCCAGCGGGTGAGTGCGGCATCCCTGCTGTCGAGAGGAGGAAGATGCATGTTGCTGTCTATGACACGTGGGGTCCGCCCCCGGAAGTGAGGAGGAAGATGCATGGAAAAGAAAAAAAGCCGCAACATAATTCATGTGGGGCCCAAATTTGATTTTTTATGCCATTTATTAGAAACTCTTGGAGATTACTTTTTTTCCTCCCCAAATCTTTTTAGGAGTTGCCAAACTACAAGTTTTTAGGAGAAAAAAAGTAGAGAACTCTTGGAGATGCTCTTTGACTTTGTGTATAGAGTTTGCACAGTACTCACGCCCGAACATTCGGACGGATACCCGCGGCTGCTGCACGCCCGTGCCAGGTGAGGACCGCCCCGCGCCGTTACCCGCGCTTCTCCGCTTCCTGTGCTTGAAGCCACACAACGCTCCATCCGCTTACCACACGCGTGCACGATGCCCTAACAGCTGCATAAGGCGACTGTGACATTACAACACCGAATCTACTTCTAAATCATCTAGATAAAACATTTACAACATGTCTGAAGACATATGAAACACTTGAAACATGTGTTTAAAACACTTGTAAAAACACCTGAAAAATCATTGCAAAACATATGCAACATCTAGATAAAAACACTAGCAACATATGTGTGAAACATATGCAATATTCAAATAAAAACCCTAGAAAAAAAACAGATGAAACTTTGGGAACAGAAGCTTGCAACGTACGTGTGCAACAATTGCAACATCCATATGAAACACTTGCAACGTATCTATAAAACATTTGAAATACTTAAAACATAACACTTGCAACATGTGTTTTTCACCCCTTCCGTACAACGCAGCGCAGAGCGGGAGAATGGCCGGTTCAGGCCAGCCGGCGGTCAAGGATGGTGGCGCGGCCCTGCACTAGCCAGCGACGCCCCCTCTCCTGGGCGCCTGGCCTGGGAGCGGCGGAAGGACGAGCACGGCATTGGCGCTGCAAGGGACGAAGACGTCGCGGGGGATTGGGGCGCTACAGTGGGTGGGGGGGTGGGTGATGGAGGCGCACCAGAATGGGCCGTGCAGCGGGATGGACGCCACCGTGGAGGATGGTAGCGGCGACACAGTGAAGCGGGGTGGGTGGGCGCCCGCACGACAAACAAGCGCGGAGTTAGGAGACGAGTGCGGCGTGGGGAGATTTGTTTTTTTTTTTTCAAGTCCAGACGGACGGACGACCGAGCGTGAGCATTAGCGTATAAGTTTCCCTTAGCGCCTCCTCCCATAGTACTGAAGGCCAACCTCAAGGTTGTCACCAAAAAATAAAAAGGGATGTCAATGCTTGTTATCCACTTCAGTGGAAAATCGTCGATGCGCAAATGCCAATACTATTACCTATATATATAGATGGTAACAAGACCAAATTGCTTGATACAAAGCAGTTATTTGGAATACAGAGGACTATCTAATCAATCTGCTTATCAAAGCTTTTTTCAGAAAACTTGCGACCTCTAGAAGTGTGCGTGACCACTTGTGCTAGATGACAGTGTGTTACTTAACTTGCCGCTACCAATTTTTGGTGCTTCAACATTGGTTGAGGGGTTGCCTGACTACTGGATGCTTTTGAAGGCTCAGCAGAGGTGCCTTTATCGACGATACAGCAACTGATTGGCTTCTGAACCTTGCCAAATGACACGGTTTGATGAGAGTATATCTCAACGAACCTGCAGACATAAAGTATAATATGTTTTCAGTGGTTAGAAGTAGAGGTACACAAGGGTTCAGAATAATCACATAACAAATTATTAACGCATGGTTCTCGGAAACATATCTAAGTGAGATTTACAACAATTCTAATGGAAAGGCATACAGCAAGTAACATAACCATGCAGCATTGATGTAACCTATGTTAAGTGAGACATACCAAATGGGTAAACAGAAGATAATGAGGAAGGGACCTGGTCTTGAATCTAAAATGGATGATAGGGCTAAAATAAGAAAAAATAACCTAGAAAATCATCTGAGAGGAGAGAGACAGAGAAGACTTCAATGCTCTCAAGTATCAAATCGACATGGCTAAATAATTAGGAATAACTGAATAAGGCAGGATATTACTCGTAGGGATATGTATTGCTTACTGTAAAGAAACTAAACTTCCCTGCCCCCTGAATTGATAAAGCAATTCACTGTTTGTGAACGATTCAGCGTTGTTTCCAGTAGCCTATGGCTACAGGTCCAATCGCGGGGATTCATCAAGGCCAGTGTACTTTTAATAATACCTTCTACTGTGCACTGTAGGCTTTTCAGATTTACAAATAGTTGATATTTATACTCCTACAAACGCTAACACTGAGAACATATTCTGCATAATCCGGTCATTATGGTAGCTTGTAATCAAGTGTCCAAGGAGAAACAATGTATCCCTTTCATCCCTTAAGAACATTAGCACGCTGGTGTTAATTTAGCAAAAAAGAGCCAAACAACATGTAATTGGGTTCAAGCATACTCCATGTTTATATTTTGCCTGCGACAGAAAATTTTAGCTAGATTGGGTTCCTAGCTCAGCAGCTTCTGACAGAATCACAAAACAGAGGAAGAAAGGTGCACTGGATATCTGTGTTTCATAGAATACTGTGATGAGGTTGATGTTTAAAAGCAATGTACCATCACAGCAGACTTAGCAGAAACAGAACTGAAGTCAGAATCAACTTTTACATAAAATGGCATAATGGGTGCAAAGCACATAATGGTTTCTCTACAAATCTATGGATTGAGTAGATGGAATTCCAGGCAGTAGGGCATGAAGAATCTAGCATTTCATATTATCGCCAGAGTATCCATGGCAGTTGGCCTTAATGTGAGTGATCAACGTGCTTAAGTTGATCTAATAAGATAACATAGGCATTTTTCAGTTAAATTGGCATTTCACATGCATCGGTACCATGAATTCAACATGTGGATGAATGGTTAGGCAACATGACTAGCAGATGGAATCATGCCAAAAATTTCAATATAATAGACACTGGTATGAGTACTTTGTAGTACCTAGTAGAATAAGTAGTGCTTCTCATGCTTGCTAAAGCTAGCAATTTGAATATCAATGGACGATTTCAAGAAGCCAGGTATGAGTCGTATGACACAGATGTAAACAAAATGAAGAGAAGCAATGAAGGGTGTAATTTGAGCAATATCAGATGAAGGTTATATTCGGCTGAATTTATCCACTGATGTGATGAAAACCCCACAAGGGATTTGGTTGTCAACAAAACACTATACTTAAGACATTTCAGCAATGAACTAACAGCACTGTTCTTTGGATTTGTTTAGGTGCAAAGCAATAAAGTAAGGAATAATCACATGGAATTGCCCTGAAAAAAGAATAACCAAGTGGCAGTTTATATATGCTACACAAACGGTGAAGAACAAAGGATGCTGCAAACAAACTCAAGTGTTTAACAAGAATAAATTACCTTGTTGCAGCTTCCGCAGACTCTAGTTTGAGATATGCGAAACCCTTACAGATAGGATCACGAGTTTTCTTATTTGCGGAAACTGCTGGATCTATAGATAAAAGGCCACGGAACCCTTTAAAAGCTTGCTTCAGATCCTTGTGTATGTTTTTCTTTTTTGGGAGGTTCCAGACACGAACTTGAACACCATCGTCACTGGCATCTGTTATGAAGCATAGAGAATGAATCAAAAGAACAAAGTTTTATGTCCAACAATAGCTCCTTCAACACTTATAGTGGTAGCTGAATAAAGTGATGTCAATTTCAAATGATCTGCAAAAGGTAATGCTGAGGCAGTTCAGCTCTCTACAAAATCATGGCTATGCACAAATAACAATAATAGGAAAAACATCTATCCATATATATTCTTCTGCTGAAAGAAAGTAAATTGACATCAACCACAAATTACTGAGGCTTAATCTTTCATGCAGACTTTCTGTTTCTGTCATTACATTAGGAGCTGGATTTGGGATGGAAGAAAACCTTGTCAAGACCATGTTTATATGGCGGAAGAACATGTGGCATCAATTTTGTCTAGTTTTAGAACTTGGAAGGAACAAAAAAAGGGACTATAAGCTCGTTGTTTTCTCACAACTTTTTAAGCTGTTTCATGCATGGTATAGGGCAATTGCTTTATCTAACTCATATTCAGCTTATTTAGTTCAACTGTGTATTTGTCCTTGGGAAATGATTATTATATGTACACAATTTCATTTCTTTACCGTTTACCAGTACTGCCAGCTTCAAATGAGTAGTTCTATCATTCACAATTTATTTATATACTTGTTCATACTACCTATCCTTTCTATCAAGTTCTGGGTACGTGGCATATTACGGCCATACATTTCCGGACAAGTAGTTCAATAATTCACAATTTATCATATTTTGGAGATGTTCAAGATTCTGACAATGGAATGGCAAGGACACATTTAGTTGTAGAACGCAGATCTTTATTTGCACGGGGGAAGTAAAAACAGGAAACACAACCATGGTTAATTGAGAAATATATCACACATTACATTTGCTTTCCAATGGTGGATCACCAAATGAGCGTGCGCACACACACAATACAAAGTCAATTTTCTTTAACTTTGACCGAATTTATTCGAAATGTTACTTTCCATAAGGAACGTAGATTATGACGATGTGAATGTGACTACATTCATGCTTGTTATTGACGACATTATCAAATTTCGCTGACATTCTTTAGTGCTTTATAAATGTCGCCACATTGCATGATGTTGTTGGGTTACATTTTTAGTTTCTAATATAAATGGAATCACATACGGCGGATCTTCTTCTTGATTTTTTTTTAATTTCGCTATTACCCCTGGCAAGTCTCATGTGCTCAAAGAAAGAAAGAAAAGAGAACGTAATACTAGTATATAGGGGAGAGGAGAGCAGAGAGAGCCAACCTGCGGCCGTTACATTGGTGGAACTATCCCCGGAGCGGCGATTGGCCGGGGCCGCCTCTCCTCGACGCCGCGCCCCGCCCCCGCCGAAGCCCATCTCCCGGAGAAGCTGCTCCTCAATGTCAGTGGAATATGTTTTGCCCTCACCAAATCCAGAAGGCTTGAGCCGCGTCGCCAGAAACTCCTCCTCGTCTACCTCCGTCTCTTCCTCGCCGTCGTCGGACTCCCACTCCCCTGCTCCCGTCTCCTCCTCGTCGTCGTCATCGAGGCTGGGGGCGGCCACGGGCTCGCGGTGGCGGCGCCCGTATTTCCTCAGGCGGGGGAACGCGAAAGAGAGGCTGGACCAACGCGCCCGTGACGGCCGGGGCCGCGAGAACGCGAGCGACGCCGGCACCGGCGCCGGCGCGGTCGCTACGGTGGTGCACGCCGCTGGTGGGAGCAGGAGTGGCATTTCGGGGCGTCCTCTTTATCCTCTCCCTCAGGCCAAGTTCAGTCAGCTCAGATAAGCCTGGGCAAAATACCCGATACCCATTACCCATACCCGAATTATTCGAACCTAGACCCAAATTATCCGAACCCGAGGTACCCGATCCCAAATTCGGATAGCGATTTTGATTACCTGAAATTAGTTTGGGTAATTCGGGTAATATCTCCCGGTACCCAAACTACCCGAACTACCCAAAGATTTGTTTTGTCTTTGTATTCATCATGTGTTGTTAGCTGAACCATTTAACTTATCACTTTATTAGAATATAATTCTCTCTATTTGAATGAGTGACTGTAATATATTATTCTCTACAAATTGCTATTGAAATTCTATACAAATTGCTGCTGAAAATTATGTATAGATCGCTACTGAAATTTAGTATAGTTTGTTGTTTTCTGTAAATTTGGGTATATCGGGTAATACCCGAACCCGAATTATCGGGTACCCGAATTTGCGGGTAGTGTTTTTTTGGAAATAATATCGGGTAGCAATTTTTATTACCTGAATTTTGAATTACCCGAATTACCCGACCCAAAAAAATCAGGTAACCCGAACGCCCAGGCTTAAGCTCAGAGTAGTTATTCTTTTCCTGGAGGATGTTCAGTACTTCATTCTCGCAAGAGTTGGCGGCTTGGGCACTATTCTCGTTTGGGCCTGGTTTACGTACAACCGAAGGCCATGGGCCTGGTGCCGAGCCCAACGGGCTAACAACAGCGGGACCTTAGCAACACGCGAGCAAGAACACAGATTATCTGCTAAAAAAAACACAGATTAACATCGATCGGTTTAATACCATATCGGTACTCTGAGAGGCATATGTCCCTTCCTATTCCTTGTTTTTTTTAGTAAGACGAGAAAAAACCCTCTCAATCAACTCCTAATACATCTTCCTAATTTTTTAGAACTTGGGATTGGGAAAAGTCACTCCGTTCCGCGTAAAGTTATGCGCTTTCGAGTTACGCGTATCTTCTCTCTCCCACGCATGTTTGTCGACCAATCTAAAGGTGAAATGACGTGGAAAGAATAAAGAGTAGAAAAAGGTTCATGACGTAAATGTACAAGAGAAAAAATATATATAAAAGTGGTTAGGATAATTTAGAAATAGTATATGATTACTGATATAAAATTGTCTTCTATATTTTAGGAGTGGATTATTAGAAACTCTCGGAGATGGCCTTCTTTATTCCTTCCAATATTTTTTATAAGTTATAAAACGCCGTGCTTTTTTGAAGAAAATATTGGGTACTCTTGGATATGCTCTAAGCATGCTTGCACCTAGGAGCAGCTGCAAAATGAGCCCCAAGCGCAACCTTGATACATACTTATATGGACAGGGTCTATAGTTGATAAAAAGGGTTATGGCCTAGGTTAGCGTCTTCCATTGCACTCGGAAAAGAGCGCTTGCCTACACTGTCCTAAGTCCTAACGAAGAGTGGACGTCATAATTTGTGAAAGAGGGGTACGCGTACGCGTGACCCCTACCAATTATTAATATAAATATTAAATATTTAAGAAATACAACCAATTTTTTAATTGAAATATTTGAGAAATACAACCATTTTTTCTTAATATAACATATAATTCTATGGGTCCTAATTTGTGAAAGAGGGGTAAGCGTTCGGGCGGCCCCTACCAATTATTAATCTAAATATTTGAGAAGTAAAATCAACTTTTTTTCTTAATATAATATATAATTCCATGGATCGACTAGGGCAAGTAATTATTAACCTAAATATTTGAGAAATACAACCAATTTTTTCTTAATATAAAATAAATATAATATAGGTCGACTAGGGTGAGTCGCCGTTGTCGATTGGAAGGACTTTTCAATGGCCATCTTGTTTTGTTCTTGGTTTTCTAGATTGGCCAACCGATAAATGCAAAAATAAAGAGAGTTAAATGTAGCTTGTTACGGCAGCAACAAGTAAAGACATCCATCGTAACAAAGATTTCACAACTAAAAGTTTTTTGCTTCAACTTGAGAGTTGAGAGATTCTAGTTAAGCTTCAAGTTTGCGTAGTCGTCGTTCTGTGCAGGGTTTTATCCGTGGCATTCATCAATGAGACCTTCTCCACTATTTGTAGCCTTTGTGAACCCAATGTAAACCTGCTGGAATAATCTACACTCATGACTCATGAGCAGCATCTTTCTCAACGTACTTCCAGTATTCATTCACTGTGTTATTGCTCCGTAGGCGGGTATATATATATAGGTACTAGTGGTCGCAAGACAAATAATGATGGGCAGGGCAGCTGATGATACTTACTTCGGTAGTGCCGGCGACCGGGCGGACGTACGCGTCTGCACTCCGTTTCATACACTCAACACGGGGACCTGCACCGCCCGACTCTACATGGGACCGCTCGCACCCCTCTGCTTCCCTCGTCTCACTACAGCAGATGTGTGCTTTGCCGAGTGCAATTACACTCGGCAAAGAAGGTTTTGCACTCGGTAAAAAGCTGTCGGCATATCCGTTCACAGTAAAGGCTTCTTTGCCGAGTGCCGCATGTCGTGCACTCGGCAAAGGATTTCCCGAATGCCACGACGGCACTCGGCAAAGAAAAGCCGCCGTGATGGCCAGATCACAGTGACGGCCCCTTTGCCGAGTGCCACGCGTCGGCACTCGGCAAAAAAATGTGTTTTTATTTTTTTTTAATAAAATGCTTTGCCGAGTGCCTGCATCTGGCACTTGGCAAAGCTTGTTTTCTTTTTTTTATTTTCTTTGCCGAATGTTGTAGGTAGGCACTCGGCAAAGCAGTTTGTTTTTTTTTAATTTTCTTTGCCGAGTGCCTTGACCATGGCACTCGGCAAGCTGGGAAGCTCAGTGTCCCAGATTCTCAGCTTTGCCGAGTGTCATGGTCATGACACTCGGCAAAGAAGTGAAAAAATTCAATTTTTTGTTTTGTTTTTAGTCTTCCATCGTTGCAAACAAGATATACATCATATATATATATATATATATATATATATATATATATATATATATATATATATATATATATATATATATATATATATATATATATATAACACAACTATATATCACACAAATATATACAAATGTATATCATAATCCACCACAAACACAAACATAGCATACAAGTATCACAATCTCGACTCCCAAGTCCAAAATCCAAACACGCAAGCATAGTTCACAAAGTTCACAAGTGCATTATATCACAACGGATGCCATTTGAAGCTCACGGCGACGGTCCGGGTTGGGATGGCCCAAAGTGCGATCCCAGCGACCCTCCGAGGTGGTTCGACGCCGCCCTCGATTGATGCTGCACAAAATAGAAGAGATTGCACGTGAGCGACAAGAGAATAGATAAATATGCAAGATAAATATCCGTCACTACCACCACCACCACCACATCACCGCCATCACCAACACTTCACCACCACCACCACACCACCATCACCACATCACCATCATGACCACCACCGCCACCACACCACCACCACCACCATGAGCACCACAACACTATGACCACCACCACCACCACCATGACCACCACACCACCATGACCACCACACCACCACCACCACCACTAGGTTTCTCTAAGTTTCAGCATAGAAAGTAAAACTTCGTACTTATACTCATCGGGGTAGAATCAGGACGTTGTGGAGGTGGATCTGGAGCAAGCAGCGTCTGTGGGATCACCCAACCTTGTTGCTGGTCAATTTGCTGCATGAACTTGATCATCTCGGCCATCTGCCGCTGATCTTGCTTCCGCTGGACCTCCAAAGCCTGTAGCCTTTGCCGCTCGACCTCCTGCTCGACCTGTAGTTCCTGCACCTAGGCCTGCAGCATTTGACCCTAATGTTTCAATAATGCATAGGTAAGGTATGTAAAAGTCAAAGAACAACGAATGAAACAGGAATGCTTACCTAGAGTGCCGACACCGCGATCGGCCGTTGGCGTATGGGCACGCTTGAGCTCGTGCTCAATGCTCGGAGCTGGTGGAGAGGAGGAGTAGAGGCCGTGTCGAGGACACCGTCGCCAATCCAGAACCGCCCATGCTTCTTGCCTTGCAACACCCTCATCACGAGTTGAGGATCAAGGCGCTCCTCAGTTCTCGGATCGTAGCCCAGCCCATGGACTGACCTTGCCGCCTCCGTGTACGAAGAGAGGCGGGTGTGGATGCTGGAGTTGGTGTACGCCTGAACCGGGGCATCTGGGTCGTACTCGATGTCGGCCGTCACCTTGCCCATGTGAGCCAGAGCATATGCCTTGAGTTGACCAACTGGCTGGCCACCGTGTGCATCCGACTACGTGAAAGACAACAACATGTGGTTAAAAATGATGCAGAATTGAGCGTGGCTAGATTAGAGCAATGACGGAGACTTACATATGCCTTTGCATATTTGCTGAGGCTGCAGCTGCCCTGATGGTGAGGTACACCTGGCATCTGCAAACGCCTGTCGTGGGCCTCCTCGTGCTTCTTCTGCCAGTCCCCGTCCAACCAGGTGTCCACAATATATTCCCAGCAATCGGGGTGGGTGGCGCACCAGCTTGGAATCGCCTATAGGACATCAAGTAGACGACATATCAGAAGATCAAATTAGGCATACTTAATCTCAAAAGAAATGAATATTCATGTTTTGTATTTACCTATATGTACTGCTCCCTTGTCAGCGTCATCTGTCTTGCCTCCTCTTTGTTGACACGCCTGGGTAGGAACTTGGCGTTGTAGTCTATGTGGGCCTGGATGCGGGACTCGTAGTGCAAGTCCGTGACATGCCTTTTACAGGAAGCGTAAGCCACCTGATACGCACTTTCCTCCTATCTCTCTTGGATTCTAAAGAAGTCCTGCATAAAGACATGAGGTATCCATTATTTTATTTCAAGAATGTCAATGAATACGAGGAATTGAGGAATGTAGTGCAAGAAAGACTTACCCACAACTCCCCAATTACCCGATCTGCCTTGTTTCTACAGCGGATGCCATTATGATCTGGAGCATCCTGCACGAGGCCATAGTGGTCGAACGTCTAGGCCGGCTCCCAATCCTGATCTCCTTTCTTAACCAGGCCAAGGAAGTGTTCCTTACATAGAAGTCCTAGGATGCCATTCACATTACGTGCCGGGGCCACCTGGTCCACAAGCACCCAGTTCCTGCACAAGTGATCCACAATAGTTATTAGTTGTTATTATAATTTTTCAACATATCAAATGAAGAACATATGAAGTTACTTACTTATCGCCCTCGGGTGTAATCAGTGGGCGCCTCTCAACAGGTATCGGTCGCTTCAGGAGCTTTGCGGGGCCTCGCTGGTAGGGCTTCAACGTACCAAAGGAAGTGGAACCCCCTACCGTCGCCGCCTCCTCGTCCTCCGTCGCTAGAACCGCCTCCTCATCCTCCGTCCGTGGACCCCCGTCCTCGTCCACCGTGTGCTAAAGGTCGTCGTTGTGCATAGGGTCACATGAGGAGCTGCGCCCATGGTCAGTCAACGGTTCCCGCCTGGGCCTGCCTCTCGGCCTCCTCGGCCTCTCTGACACCTCCACCCCCTCAGCTGGCACCATGTCCCTCCGGTTGGCGTAAACCGAGGGGCAGCTCCTCCTAGTGGGCCCCATCATCTGCAATTAAAAAGAGTAAACCAGTAAGTACAGATAAACGAGACGTACTTAGTAAGAGATGCAAAATAAAGAAAATATAATTACAAAATAACATAGTATTACATGTATTTCTAATATTCTTTATGATCGGGATTATCTGGACGATAGGTATCGTCATCACTATCAAGATTGTCCAAATCCTCAACAGCCTCATCCTCATCATTGTCATTGCCTAGTCGTAGTCCGTCAAGCATTTCCAAGTCCTTCGGATCATGCACCTCATTTGCAGCGTCCTCGTCAACAACCCATTCCTCGTCTGCTTCCATTTCGATCTCTCCAATTAAGTCTATCTCAAGCATCCCTGGTAGCCCCTCTTCTTATTGATAGAACTCTCCATCATGCGTGTTTGGGTTCAAGTTGTAATCATCAGGGTTTGGGCGAGGTAATCTACCGTGTGGTGATACCTTGTGCACGATATACCAACCCTGAAGACGTGGGTCGGTTTTGCAAGCATATGGACAATAATAAACTTGTGTGGCTTGTTGAGCCACAATATAGACATCTTCTCCTGGATAGAAGAAATCCTGTCGAGTTTTGACTATCCCAAGTTGATGGGACTTTCTCGATACTATAGGATCAAACCACTGGCATTTGAATATGATAGGATTAAGTGCTTTGGAACCATGGTAGTCAAGCTCGTATATTTCTTCAACTGTCCCATAATACTCCTCTTGATCAGTGCCCGGTGTAAATACTCCGGTATTCGTGGTCCTTGGATTGGGACGACTCTACTCATACCTTGTTGTGTGGAAGTGATATCCATTCACATCATAAGCGTTAAATGACAAGACCTTATAGTCAAAGCCATTGGCCACCTATCATAATTCAGCACTTATAGACACATCTCTTTGGCACTGCAAGTTCAAGCAGGAGAGAAATGAAATCAGGCAACTTGGAACGTCAAACTTAGTAAGAGCTAAGTTGGTTGGTACCTTTTTTTGAAACCATGTAATGAAATCAGGCGAACCATGTTGAAGAAGGGTCTCTCGTTCATGGTCAAAAGGTGGCCTTGAATGGTGCCAGGATTCATCAAAAAATTCTCTGCACCGACAAAGAACAATGTTGTTGGATGTACAAAAGTTACGGAGTATGTAACAAGTTCGTTGAGAACTTACCCTAGATACGTTTCCACTTCGTCAAGGTTGGTCAACATGTAGAGCATGATCTTGCGCCACTCTTCATAGCTCAAGGTCTTTGTGGTCGCTCCACTTGCTCTCCCGCGTGGCCCTTTGAAAAGGCTAAGGGTCAATTCATTTTCGTCCTCGTTGTACCGAGCGGGTGGATTATGCACGCTAGGAAGGTTCTCATTATAGTATGTTGTTGTGAAGTTTGCCACCTCCTCATGAATGAATGCCTCAGCAATGGAAGCCTCAATCCTGTCTTTGTTTCCACATTTCTTGTGAATAGTCTTTAGACATCTCTCGATTGGATAGCACCAACGGTTCTGCACGGGCCCCCCCATTCATGCCTCGGACGGGAGGTGCAAAATTAAATGCTGCATCGACAAGAAAAAGCCAGGTGGAAAGATCTTCTCCAACTTATAGAGTAATAGAGGTGCCGCTTTTTCCAACTCATCAACCACTTTCACAGAATACCTCCTTGGCACAAAGCTGGCGGAAGAAAAAGCTCAACTCTGCCAGCACCTTTCAGACATTCTCAGGGACGTAGCCTCGAACCATCGATGGAAGAAGCCACTCAATCCATATGTGGTAGTCATGACTCTTCATCCCTAAGACTCGGCCAGTCTCTAGGTTCGCTCCCCTCCTCAGATTCGCTACATACCCATCCGAGAACTTTAACGTCTGCATCCATTGTATCACTTCCATCCTGTGCTTCTTTTCTAAGACGTAATCGGCCTTAGGCCTTTTCCATGGCTTGCCATCTCTTGGAGGCAGCATCTCTAGCTTTGGTCTATCGCATAGCGTTGCCAGGTCCACTCTGGCCTTAGGGTTCTCCTTTGTCTTGTCAGGAATGTCCATGAGTGTTGTCCAAAGTGCTTCGGCGACATTCTTCTCAGTGTGCATTACATCTATATTATGTGGAAGGAGAAGGTCATCAAAATAGGGAAGCCTCTCCAAGCCCGACTTATGAGTCCATATATGTTCGACACCATATCCTACAAAGCAATCTTTCTTTGGATTATCTTTCTTCCGACTATCTTTCTATGGATTGACCACGAGAGCATCTATTTAAGCATGAACCTAGGCACCAGTCATCTTCTGAGGTTTAGGGTCGGTCACCTTGACATCTTTTGTGAAGTTCTTGGTATCTTGTCTGAATGCATGGTTAAGAGGGAGGAACTGTCGATGCTTGTCGAATGATGAAAACTTGTCACCCTTCTTCAACCAAATGAACTCTAGTGTTGTCTTGCATACCGGGCATGGGAACTTCCTGTGGACACACCAGGCGCTGAATATCCCATACGCTAGGAAGTCATGCATGGAGTACTGGTACCAAACATACATTTTGAAGTTTTTCTTTGTAGCTCGGTCGTAAGTCCATACCCCTTCATTCCAAGCACTGATCAATTCATCATAAACAGGCTCCATCTACACACCCATTTTGTTTCCTGGGTGTCCAGGAATTATCAACGTCAAGAATATATTTTGCCGTTGAAGGAGGACCTTGGGGGGGGAAGATTGAGGGGGATAGTGAACACAGGCCAACAAGTGTATGGGGTCGACATTATTCCATAAGGATTGAATCCATTCGTTGCCAGCGCAACACGTACATTACGGGCCTCAAGATCTTTGTCACAATGCTTGCGATTAAAGTTTTTCCATGCTTCACCATCAGCTGGATGTACCATCTTGTCAAGATTGTATCGAATGCCATTCTTATGCCATGTCATCTGTTTCGCGGACTCCTCGGTCATGAATAGCCGTTGGAGCCTTGGTATGATCGAAAGGTGCCGTAGGACTTTCATGGGGATCTCAAGCTGCTCCTTCTGGCCATCACCTTTGTCTACCTCCACATACCTAGAGGATTTACACTTTGGACAGTACTTTGCATCCTTGTGATCTTTCCTAAATAGGATGCACCCCTTCGGACAACAATGTATCTACTCATACAGCATTTTAAGTGCACGAAGGAGTCTCTATGACTCATAGAAACTGCTCGACAGAATATGACCCTCTGGAAGCAGCCCACCAATAACTGCCAACATACCATCGAAGCAGGCTCGACTCATGTTGTACTAGGACTTCGACCCCATTAGGCGTCTAATGGCATCCAGTTGATAAACTATTGCCTTCTCGTGTAGGAGCTTCTATGCTAAAGACAACATTTGGTAGAACGCCTTTCCGGTTGGCTCTGGCTCCTCCTCCTCATCCTCCTTCTCCTCCTCCTCCGTAGGTCTTTCAGCAAATGTTGCTTCATGAAAGTCACCTAACCATCCTGCTACCCCACCATCAGCATCAAACGCCTCCAAGCGTGGTCTCACCACCTCCTCTCTAGTACGATGGGCTTCACCATGGAACACCCACCGGGTATAGTTTGGCGTAAATCCATACTTGCAAAGATGTTCCCCCATGATCTTCCTTATTTTTCTTTTCCTGTTTCCACATTCGCTACAGGGACAGAATGTGTCTCTCGCTCCATTAGCTGCCTTGTCAAATGCTTGGTTCAAGAAACCCTCGGTCTTGTCATCCATTTAGGGGTGATTTCAGCCTGACTTGGGTGGCCTGTGTACATCCACTCACAGTTATCCATCCTCTAGCATATACATGAGCGAGTAATATAACCACCAATTGCATCTGAACGACGTGCCTACTGTCTAATGGGTGAGGATAGGTCCTAATCCCACCCGTGAATGCATAGATAAGGTTAGTTTACATGCTCTACTCCGATCCGAGATAGAATTTCGGTAGCACCTCCCCACTGTTCTCTCGATACACGTCCTAGAAGGGAAAGTGTGTATCCGGAGAACAATAGAGAGGTGGTGCCGAAACTCTATCTCGAATCAAAGCAGAACATGAAAACTACCCCATCTATGCATCCGCGGGCTATCCAAAAAAGTGGACAATCTAAAACAGATACGGTCTTAGATATGCAAAGATCTGCATACCTCCAACCGTATCTGTTTCGAACGGGAGACGCCTAACTAGGTTACACCGATCTACGACAACGATAAGGAAGAGAGGTTATTCATACCTAGGGTGACGGTGGAGTCAGGCTAGCGGGTGAAAGGACCTAGGATGCCGCCTAGAGGGGGGTGAATAGGCGTTTCTGAAAATTAACACCTTTAAATGCGGAAACAATTAGAAAGGGGAGTTTCCAAAATGGAAACTCCAAATCAAGAGTACTACCACCCCTCACAAGTTAGCCACAAAGTAAACAAGGTATAAAGAATATATATAGAAGCTACAACCCTGCAACACCAAGTTAGAACAGAGAATAAATATTTTCAGTGCAGGCAGGAAATACCGGACGTGTCCGGTATGAATACCGGACGTGTCCGGTATACACGATTTCTGTAGATCAGCCCTGAACTTGCTCCTTTCGATTTCTATCTTCAAACCAAACTGCAGGCACCTAATGGAGATGACAATATACACAGAGAACCTGCAGTACAGCTAGAGCAACACAAATATCAAATGAAATGCAAATTAAGACACGATATTTGTTTTACCGAAGTTCGGACTCGTTCGAGTCCTACTCTCCGTTGAGGGGGCTGCGGGTGACCCAGCGAAGGTCAGCCCTAGAGGGTACCATGAAGGTCACTCTAGCCGGAGTCTTTTCCAACTCCTTTTCCTCCTTCCACTAAATGATTCCGAGGCGGCGGAATCGACCGTTACAAACTTTCTGAAGCAACCACAATCTCTCGGTTGCTCTCCGGCGACGCCTAGCCGTCTAGGACCGAAGAGTCCAAGAGTAACAAATGCGAATCACGAGATTGACAATATGCACAAGTGCTCAAGTGGTGGCTTGCTCTCTTTTTCAAATTCTTTCTCAACCCACAAATTGATTTTGCAATTTGGATCACACACTCACTAAGAGAGGGTTTAGGAGAGTTGGCAAGGCTCAAAAATGTGTGTCTATCACAGCAGAATCAGCAGCCTCCAAAGGTGGAGGCTTGGGGGTATTTATAGCCCCCTTGAAAAACTAGCCGTTTTATAGCCGTTGCAATACCGGACATGTTCGGTATGCATACCGGACACGTCCGGTATGACTCACACTGCGCCAACGGTAACTAAGTTACAGTGAAGTTGTGAGGTGTCGGAACTCCTGACACATGTCGGAACTCCCGACTCTCACAGCTTAAGAAAACTAGCCGTTGGCCTCTGGTCATCCATACCGGACACGTCCGGTATGAATACCGGACATGTCCGGTATGACCAGGACAGTGAACACTCCAAGTCAGTTGAAGTGCGACACGTCGGAACTCCCGACCCATGCCGGGACTCCCGACCGTCGGAACTCCCGACCTACGTCGGAACTCCCGACGAACCAACCCGAGAACAACAGGTTTACAATTGCTGGGTAAATACTGGACACGTTTGGTATAAATACCAGGACACATCTGGTATTACCAGACCAGCAAAAATAAAGTTAGCTCTTTTGTCGTTCAAATACTCAAAACTCACATGGGTTGGCTTGAGCACTTATGAATGATTATCTATCAACATGATGCATCCCTCTTAATAGTATGGCATTCCTATTAACCTCAAATTCAAACGTATAAGCAATTTAAACCTTTTGAGTTGTTCTCTTTCAACCGAAGCCATGTATTCCAATCTTCATCAAGTGAGGGTGCTAACATGTCAACTTTGATCTTTTTCACTTGAGCATAGGCATCTTGAGCACGTGACTTAATTCCATTCATCAAATTTGAATAATCCCAAATGTATCAAGTCACTTCCATCAAACACTCCAATAGTGATTTGATCCTCCACATAAACATGGCCATCATAGCTTGATTAGTACCTCAACTAAATGCAAGTATTTCCTTCTTCACCCTAGCTAGGTTCTTCGGCCGCCAAGCCGTCGCTTGCCCTTCACCCTTGCTTAGTACCTCGAAGCCTTTCCTTGCTATCTTCACCATCTCAAGCCATCAAGTCACATCTTGTGTTGAATCATCCATTCATATGTATTGTTATCTTTTTCATTTAAATTTAGCAAGCTTCAAATATGAGACCATTCCATATGCAATCCCTTATGTCTCATTAACTAATAATCATGAGCTTGCTTTCACATAGTACATGGAAATCCCATAAGAAAGTAAGCCTTTCACATGATTTCCATTTGCATTGTTGTCTTGTGCTTGAACTAGATTGTTTATACAACAATACATCATTTTGGCTTTCATTAAGTACCTGTGAGATAACCTATTACCTGTTCACACTTAGCAAATGGGTTAGTCCTTTAATCACGTTGTCATTCAATCATCCAAAACCCACTAAAAGGGCTAGATGCACTTTCAATCTCCCCCTTTTTGGTGATTGATGACAACTTGATTAAAGCTTACAAAATGATATAAACATTTGAACTTTTGGGTTCAATGATTTATGAGAGGCTCCCCCTTAATATGTGCTTATGATTAGAATCCATAAAATGACCTCAAATGTCAATTGCACATACTAAAACAAATAGGAGACTCCCCCTAAATCATTGCATCCGTGGGGTGCATGTGTGTGTGACAAAGAGGAACCGTGATGCATATGACATGATATATCATACAAGAATAAATATAAAGGCATCATATCAAATATTTTCATTGTAGCATGCATAGTCCTTATGAAAATAAATATGACACATGTAATTCACACATAGCACTCATTACAAATTTTCTCAAGTCCAGAAACCACTGATATATATAGATAAAGATCATGTCTCAAGAGATACATAGATAAAGCATAAGTAAGTCTCATCTCTCACATGATATAATCTATCTCCAATCCAAGATACATCAATGAAGCTCAGAAACAAACTACAGCCTGCAGTATATATCTTCAGGTACAAAGATAAGCAAATGAAACTATCCTGAAGCTTTAATCAGTCTCTCTCTCCCTTTGTCATCTATCACCACAAAGGTCCAACAAAGACATACTAAGGACAAAGGGGCTACAAGCTGTCACGGAAAGCTGAGATCACTCATCATCATCATCATCTCGACCAGCATCCTCATCATCTGAGCGTGCAACACCGGCTGGACGAGAACCACCCGCACCAAACGCATCATAGCCACCAGACCCGTAGAAGCCACCACTACCTGTCAGGTCACTCCACCAATCTGTAGCATAATCGTCTGCAGTGCTGGGACGTGGCTGAGAGTGAGTAGGCACATGAGCCTGAAGTGGTAGAGTGTCAGGGTGCTCAGGTGCCTGCTGCTGCTGCTGTCGCTGTATGAACTCAACATACTCTCTATCATATCTAGCCTACTGCTGCTCCTCAGTCTCAGGCTCACTAGCTGCCTCATCTGATAGAGGAGACCTAGGAGGATCAAGCTCAAGATTAGAAGCAATTTGCTTCAAAGTCCGAGTGTCCTTCCTCCTAGCCTCCCTCTCCTTCTGCTGCCTGGTCTGGATGTCACGGCACATCCCAAATATGGAGTAGAAAAGCCTGTGGATAGGCGAAGGAGGACTGCCACGGCGTGAAGTAGAACGTGAAGGAGCACGTGGTGAAGGTGAAGCTCCTGCTGGTGCACCACTCCTAGGTGCATCTGCCTCTGGTGCTGCTGCTGCTCCTCCTGGTCCTGCTGGAGGTAATCTGGTCTCAGGCAGATCTGCAATAATCTTCAGGGCCTTGTGAATCTTATCATACTCAAATGTGTGCCCTGTCACTTGCTCAATCATATGCATGATATAAGGAGCAAAACCACAGCCCTTGAGGGGCCTCTCTCCAACACTCCTGATTTCGGACCAAATAAAGTCAAACACGCTGAAGGGCCGAGCATCAGGTGCCATCCTGTGGAGTAGGTTCCTGGAGTAATCAGCAATGGTGCCCTTGTCTCCACCCTTGCAGTCAATAGTCTTCCTGAACATCCTGTCCAGGTACCTGTAGGTAGGGTGAAGACCTAGAACCTTCCCCATAGCTCCTCTCTGACCACCAGGAGGATACATATATGCGAGCTGCTCAGGAGGTAACACCTGCTCGGTGTGGATCCTGTCCCTCTGGAGATCATCCTCAGAGAAGCCAAGCTGGGCGGCAAAAACATCATAGTCAACACTGTACCACTGGCCCTCAAGCATCCAGTGCATCCGCCTCTCATCCTCCTCAACGAACAGAGTAGCATAGAACTGAGCTACTACCTCTGTGTTCCAGTCATGCTGGAACTCCATGATCTCATAAACTCCTGTGCTCTGGCAAATGGCAATAGCATGATCAACTGAGGCCTTCTGCAACTCTCTAATATATTGCCAGTCAATCCACTGAGACCTGGCAATTACTGGGTTCCTGGTAAGAATCACACTGGAGTAGAAGTCCAAGTGAAAGGCTGTCTGGAAGCGGTGATCATACTGAACCTTAGGTAAGTTCCTAGGATCAACCCTTCACTCATCTCTAGCCTTCCTGGTCATACCCTTTCCCCTGTAGTCAACTCTGGGAACATAGGAGGGCACATTGGGCAGACGTGTCTCAAGAAGACCATAATGCATCCCCTGACCAGGCTGGTGCTGAACTAGAGGAACGGACTCCTCCTCCTCAATCTCCTGCTCCTCATCTGAGCTGTCACCATCTGATCCTCTGTCGGTGCTCTTTCTCTTTCTTTCATCTCTAGACTCCACTCTGAACTCATCAGTGTCTGTGTCAGAAGAAGAGCTCCCGAACCCCTCTGCATACTGAGCTGCTGCACTAGAGGCAGCCCTGGTGGACCTCCTGCTGGTTGGCTGAAATCTAGGATGCATATCCTGTCTCGCCTTCTTGTACTTCTCAAGTGCTGGATCATGCCTGTGCTTGGACCTCGGCTCCTGTCGTCCACTCATGGTTGCCATCCTGTATCCAAATATTTCCAAATAATTTTAGATACATGCCCATAGCTTATTCTTGAATTGTAGTTAGACATAGATTCTTTTATCCAAGGTTTTACAATCACCTCAACACACCGTTGTCACAAGGTTTGCAAAACATAGATACAAAAGAAACTAAGCCTAACAAACCATTCAGATAGGATTGAGTCAGAGAACAGCAGGGAGTCTGCTCTGCTGGGCCATACCAGACACGTCCGGTAGCATACCGGACACGTCCGGTATGGGCGACCAGCAACCCTAACCGGGGTTTCTCGATTCAAACCACCACGGATCAATTCCAAACTTTGGGCATTGCTTCTATATCACCAATGTAGCATATTGACCGAAGGAATTTTAAAATCTTGCATTGACCATGTAGATCGGACGAGGTCCGTGATTAGGGTACCTTGAGAGGAGAGAAGATAGAGCGATGTGAAATCCAAATCCACGGGCCTTCAATTCTTGATCCAAGTCTTCTCCAATGCAATCTCCCTCTCTCTCTTTTCCTTGATGAGATCCTTGGTCGCCCTAGGGGAGAAGAAGGGCATCGGCTGGTTGGTTTGGAGGAGGCAAGTCTGTTTGGGCCAAAGGGGTAAGCTCTGTTTTTATAATCCTGCTCATACCGGACACGTCCGGTAGCATACCGGACACGTCCGGTATACGCGGGCTGGCCCAAATAATTCCAAAATGTGTTCTCACTCTTCCAAACCCTTTCTCTGTTGTTGCTCAGTCCAAAAAGGTGTATGATCTTGATCCAAACCGAGTACTATCACTTTTCTTATCAAATGCCATCAATTTATTTTCTCTTTTCCAAATAAATGGCATAAACAATAATTCGCTTGCTTGAGAGAGATAAAGTGAGACAAAGTAGATTGGGGACTTAAGAGAGCCATGTCATGTGTGATTGGCCAATCAAACAATCAAGGAGAGCTATAATCATCACATGGCAAGGCTAGGTCACAAAGACCAAGATTCAAATAGTTTTTCAAATTCACACTTCCTACTCATGCTAGTTAGGGATTTTTGAAAAACATCTCTCCTATGTCACACAAATGCACATTCTAACATATACAGGGCCTTAGATGCACTTACAATGTATGTATGTAAACACATACCTTTGCCTTGAGCCCGCAAGAATATCACTAAGAAGACAAGCAGCATGATGATCTTTATGTTGACCTCAATTGCCAAATAATCATGCTAAATACATTTTCATCCAAAGAACTACAAAGAATGCTAGATAAATTTGTTAGTCCACAATGGTGCAAAATGGAAATTTAGCTCCCCCTAAATAAGTGCTTCAAGTATTTTGAATGACTTTTAACAAGCACTTTTATTCTAATAAGAAATTGAGAGCCAATTTTTCATTTTGACCATAAACCAAATAAGATTGCCATAGTTAAAAGTGAGTTTAAGAGATGCTCACAATCCACTTAGATTTGATAAAACACAAGCTTCTGAGTAAGTTAGGGATATATAAAAAATGTATGGATCGAGTACTCAGTTGGAACACAATTAGTGTTCTGGTCCATGCAATACCGGACATGTCCGGTAGTATACCGGACATGTCCGGAATACACAGAATAGAAACACTGACTTCTGTCCCTGGCCATACCGGACACGTCCGATAGTAATACCGGACACGTCCGATAGGAGAAAGACAGAACCAACTAAGTTGCTGCTTGTGATTCTTCGTTTTAACTATAATATTTATTTATTGTATACTTGCATCTCAACAAATAAATTACTCTACTAGAGAGCTAATAAAAGCATCATATGGCAAACAAGATGAATCTCAAGTGAAATTAATTAGCCACTTTCATTATTTCACAAATGTACTTATTTGTGAACTATAGAACATGAAATGAACAAGATGGCTATCCTAAAAGGTTTAGGTATTTATTACCAATGGTGAGGATGAAATATATGAGATGTTCATTGAATTATCTTCGGGTCAACCATATAAGGGATTAAGATAAGAATTGGTTGATAGATTGAGTGAATATAGTCATATTGCTTGCTCAACCACCCCGAGGGCTTCATCTCATCACCAAGTACCTACATCATTAACCTAAGCACACTTTGGTACCCAACTCTTGTTGGGTCCTTTTGAGTTAGTCAATAAGTGCTTAGGCACCCAAATGGCTTTAGTATTAGTTTGTGGTGAACACATCACCTTACTAGTGCTAACTCCATTTGTGGTCTTCCTAAGCATATCATTATAAACAAATGTGTTTGGCTTAGGAGTTTTACCATTTGGGCATTCATAGCTTAGATGCCCCTTTCTTTTACAAGCATAGCTTATGCGGCCTTTGTGTGCTCTATGCTTGATTTGCTTGTATGGACATCTATCAACCTTGTGGCCCATCTCATTGCACCCATAGCATCTTCTAGTTGCAACTTGGGCTTCCTTTCTTGCTTCTTTGTACATTGGGCATTTCTTGGTAGAAGCCTTTTGATTGGCGGCTTCAACTTTGTCGGCCCAACTCTTGTGTGGACACATAGCCCACTCATGTCCATACAATCCACAACCATAGCACATCCTTTTTCCATGTTTCTTGCTCTTGGTTGTGTTGGCCTTGCTTGAGATGTGATTCTTTTGTTGGGCTTTGGAGGAAGCAAGGTTTGAACCCTTCTCAAGCTTCTTCACCATGTTATCACGGTTATCTTGAGAAGGTTGTGCTTTCTCCTTACCCTTCAATCGAATCACATCTTTCTTTAATCTTTGCACTTCTTCTTTGAGCTCTATGTTTTCTATAAGATTTAGCTCAATCGAAGATTGGCTTGCTTGAGTAGCACATTCATTAGTACAAGAAATATTTAATTGAGATGGTGTACTAGTGAGCGGATGTGTGAGAGGTTGAGAGAATTTTACCGATGTAATCACAACCTCATGAGCCACCTCAAGCATGATGCTTGATTCTACTACTTCCTCATGAGAGCACTTTAGATGAACATATTTGCTTGTAGCTCATTATACTTGCTTGATAGTTCATCTAGCCTTGCCTTGAGCTCAAAGTTTTCCTTCTCTAGTTGTGAAACACTAGAAGAGGAGTTAGTAACTAAAGCATGCTCAATTGACAATTTTTCATACCTCTCATTAATTGCCTTTAGCTCTTGCAATTTAGAGATGAGAAACTTTTCTTGATTTTGAAGCGATTGCTCTTGCTTCTCAATCTCTTCTTCAAGCTCATCATTCTTTTCAACTATCTTCATGATGATGAACTTATCTTTATGGTTGAGATGATCAAGGTTGTAGTTGTGTTCAACTTCAACATCACTCTTATCTTGATCATCTACTTGTGCTTTCTCCTTTTCTTGATCTTTCTTGTTATTCTTCTTCTTGCTTTTCTTGGCCATGAGACACAAGTGATGAGTATCATGAGATACTGAGGTTGACTCATCACTTGGTCGCCATCGGGCTTGAGCATCACTGTAAACAGCTGCTTGCTGGTCTGCTGCCTCGGCCATACCGAACACATCCGGTATGCATACCGGACACGTCCGGTATGTGCAGGCAGACAGCACGTCATGTGCTGCTTGCACCTCTTGCTCCGGCTCGGTACTCTTGAGGTCTTGTGAGGCTTCTTCGCTGTATGAAGACACAATGGATACACTTTCCATTGACTCGATCTCAAGTGCATCATCACATTTGGATTTTCCATATAAATCAAAAAGTCTAGTCCAAATGAGATGAGCACTCTCCGGAGGTGGTTGTCCATTGAATATTGCCTCATCTTGAACCTCTACACTTAATGTACTCAAAATGACATTAATAGCTTGAGCATTGAGTTGCACGCATATCTCTTCCTCTTTAGACAAATTTTTGTAGTTGCTCCAATCAACTATAGGAAGAGGTATGCTTGCATCCACAATATGCTCAACAAGAGGACTAATATCTTAAAAGCATTGAGTATATTAATTGACCAAGGTAGAAAGTTTGAACCATCATTTTGGAGAAGCACCGGCTCCAACTCGATAGGCGTCGACATCCTTTTCTCACGGCGGTGAAGCTTTAGGTGAGAACCTCGCTCTGATACCAATTGAAAGGACCTAGGATGCCGCCTAGAGGGGGGTGAATAGGCGTTTCTGAAAATTAACACCTTTAAATGCGGAAACAATTAGAAAGGGGAGTTTCCAAAATGGAAACTCCAAATCAAGAGTACTACCACCCCTCACAAGTTAGCCACAAAGTAAACAAGGTATAAAGAATATATATAGAAGCTACAACCCTGCAACACCAAGTTAGAACAGAGAATAAATATTTTCAGTGCAGGCAGGAAATACCGGACGTGTCCGGTATGAATACCGGACGTGTCCGGTATACACGATTTCTGCAGATCAGCCCTGAACTTGCTCCTTTCGATTTCTATCTTCAAACCAAACTGCAGGCACCTAATGGAGATGACAATATACACAGAGAACCTGCAGTACAGCTAGAGCAACACAAATATCAAATGAAATGCAAATTAAGACACGATATTTGTTTTATCGAAGTTCGGACTCGTTCGAGTCCTACTCTCCGTTGAGGGGGGCTGCGGGCGACCCAGCGAAGGTCAGCCCTAGAGGGTACCACGAAGGTCACTCTAGCCGGAGTCTTTTCCAACTCCTTTTCCTCCTTCCACTAAATGATTCCGAGGCGGCGGAATCGACCGTTACAAACTTTCCGAAGCAACCACAATCTCTCGGTTGCTCTCCGGCGACGCCTAGCCGTCTAGGACCGAAGAGTCCAAGAGTAACAAATGCGAATCACGAGATTGACAATATGCACAAGTGCTCAAGTGGTGGCTTGCTCTCTTTTTCAAATTCTTTCTCAACCCACAAATTGATTTTGCAATTTGGATCACACACTCACTAAGAGAGGGTTTAGGAGAGTTGGCAAGGCTAAAAAACGTGTGTCTATCACAGCAGAATCAGCAGCCTCCAAAGGTGGAGGCTTGGGGGTATTTATAGCCCCCTTGAAAAACTAGCCGTTTTATAGCCGTTGCAATACCGGACATGTCCGGTATGCATACCGGACACGTCCGGTATGACTCACACTGCGCCAACGGTAACTAAGTTACAATGAAGTTGTGAGGTGTCGAACTCCCGACTCTCACAGCTTAGAAAACTAGCCGTTGGGCCTCTGGTCATCCATACCGACACGTCCGGTATGAATACCGGACATGTCCGGTATGACCAGGACAGTGAACACTCCAAGTCAGTTGAAGTGCGACACGTCGGAACTCCCGACCCATGCCGGGACTCCCGACCGTCGGAACTCCCGACCTACGTCGGAACTCCCGACGAACCAACCGAGAACAACAGGTTTACAGCTGCTGGACAAATACCGGACACGTCCGGTATTGCCAGACCAGCAAGTGATCAGTTAGCACTTTTGTCGCTCAAATACTCAAAACTCACATGGGTTGCTTGAGCACTTATGAAACATTATCTATCAACATGATGCATCCCTCTTCATAGTACGGCATACCTATTAAACTCAAGATAAATGGAAAATATGAAGTTTGTACCACTTGAGTTGTTCTTTTGAATTGATGCCGTCCTTTCCAATCTTAATCAAGTAAGGGTGCTAACATGTTGATGTTGATCTTTTCACTTGAGCATAGCCATCTTGAGCATGTGACTTGATTCCATTCATCAAGTTTGAATAATCCCAGATGTATCAAGTCACTTCCATCAAATACTTCATTATAGATTTTATCCTTCACATAAATATGACCATCTTAGCTTGATTAGTACCTCAACTAAATGCAAGTACTTTCTTCTTCACCCTAGCTAGGTTCTTCGGCCGCCAAGCCGTCGCTTGCCCTTCACCCTTGCTTAGTACCTCGAAGCCTTTCCTTGCTATCTTCACCATCTCAAGCCATCAAGTCACATCTTGTGTTGAATCATCCATTCATATGTATTGTTATCTTTTTCATTTAAATTTAGCAAGCTTCAAATATGAGACCATTCCATATGCAATCCCTTATGTCTCATTAACTAATAATCATGAGCTTGCTTTCACATAGTACATGGAAATCCCACAAGAAATAAGCCTTCACATGATTTCCATTTGCATTGTTGTCTTGTGCTTGAACTAGATTGTTTATACAACAATACATCATTTTGGCTTTCATTAAGTACCTGTGAGATAACCTATTACCTGTTCACACTTAGCAAACGGGTTAGTCCTTTAATCACGTTGTCATTCAATCATCCAAAACCCACAAAAGGGCTAGATGCACTTTCAGCGGGGCAGTGGCGAAGCGACACTGTGCAGGCAAGACCGCAGCGCCGACGAAGACGATCGGGGTCGCCTACGTACTACGGGTCCCCTCCGACGGGTCCTGCTCTACAAAAGAAGAATTATAATACTATAAGTTAAAAATTTCGGCAGAACCTCCCCTATACGGAGAGGTTTCCAAAACCTGCAAGAAAAAGCCGACACGATGGCCGACAACATATATACGGCACGAAGGCCCACACATCCATGTACGGCACAAAGGCCCACACATCCACATACGGCACGAAGGCCGTCAATGACATACAAGGCACGAAGGCCGACAACCGGGGGGGCTTTATACCTTGGGTGGTGGTGGAGTCGGGCGACGCGGTGCCGGGGTCACCTTCGTCTCCAGTGAGGGGCAGGGACGACGGCGGGGACGAACGGCGAGGGGCGTGGCCGACGGTCGAGGCTCCTCCTCCTCCCTTCTCCTTCCTCCTCCCTTCTCCTTCTTCCTTCTCTCTTCTCCTCTCCTCCACCTCCCTTCTCTCCTCTGCTCCCCTGCTCCACTCCGGCTGGTCAGGGGCGGGGGGGGGGGGGGGCAGCCGAGCGGGGCTGGGTCGGGGCCAGGGCTGCGGCGGCGGTCCGGTGGCGGAGCGGGGCCGGGGCGGTGCCGGTGGTCGCGTGGCGGCGGGGTGGGGCCGGGCGCGCACGGCAGTGAGAGGGAGAGAGAGAGTGGGAGCGGCCAGCCCGCTAGGGTTAAGTGGGTCGGCTCTTTGCCGAGTGCCGAGATGCGGGCACTCGGCAAAGAAATTCAGCGTTCCTTTAATCGGAAAGAATAAAAAAATTTCTGAAAAATCTTTGCCGAGTGCTGCAAGCCTGGCACTCGGCAAAGAGGTTCCTTTACCGAGTGCCAATTGCGACACTCGGCAAAGTATTTTTATTTTTTGTATTTTTGTTTTTAAATTTTTTCTGTGGTATTTATACAGTACCTAGAAGCACATGTTCCAATTTGGAACTTTCCTATGACTTTTAGGTATATTTTTTTTAATTTTTTATGTTTACTTGAATTTTTCTCGAAAAAGTAAATTTGAACTGCAGGTGCATGAAATATTAGAATTTAGCGATTCAAAAAATGGTATTTATGTTTTTGAGTGTATTTTGAGGCCGTGTGCAAGGACATTCGTGAAATTTCAAACATCTGTTTCACGAAACATGACCACCAACTTGTTAAAAAGGTGTTTTTAATTATATAAAATGCAAACGAAGTCTGAAAATCACGAAACTTGTCGAGGCGTCGTGTCGTCGCATGTAGAGGTTGTGGTAAAAAATTTAGAAGTTTCTGAGCAAGTTGTGACGTATGATGCCTAAAACCCAGATATCTTCACATGTGATCACATGCTAAAACACAGACATATCCAAATAGGTACATAATAAAATAAATATCCATGGTGAGTCTAATTTACG
Organism: Miscanthus floridulus; assembly: GCF_019320115.1. Classification (NCBI taxonomy): domain Eukaryota; kingdom Viridiplantae; phylum Streptophyta; class Magnoliopsida; order Poales; family Poaceae; genus Miscanthus; species Miscanthus floridulus. The sequence continues at coordinate 17,053,706 of NC_089587.1, forward strand.
CTAACTTGGGAGTAATATAACTATTGGTATTTTTTTTATAAACTTGATCCAGCCTAAGGGGTTGTCAGATTAGCTTTCTAAATTCTGAGCCTATTCGGCTGCACTAGCAGCAGGTGGCTGCGGTGCTGTTGCTTTCGTTGCAGCGAACCGAGTCTTTGGCAGTACATTTATTTTTAACTTATAGGTGATGTCAATATTTTTCTAAAATTTAATCATAGTTTTGATGTAGGATTAAGCCAGAGCGAACTACTAAAACGGAGGAAGTATTATATGATCATAACCATTATTTTGGATAACCCATTTCGTACTTTATTAAGCAACAAATCTGGCCACAAGACGTATAGTCTAGAAATGATGCTCAATTACTAGGTCATGTTCGTTTCTCTTATAATCCGTATTTTTCAGCTTGTTTTTTTAGCTGGAATAGTATTTTTCTCTCACAACAAATTAGTCGGAACAGTATTTTGACATGTTTTTTCAACGAAAGGAACGGAGCCTATATGAACATGCTTTGTAAACTGTATCTAGTTGTCTCTATGTGTTTTCCCATCCACCATTCAGATTGCTCATCTGTCATACCTTCATTAATATAGAATTTGGCTTCTAGGTTTTGATCTTACCAAGTGGAATTTATTAGAGAACTTTTTCCCATACGTTTGTAAGCTGAAACGCTGCCGCGTGACTATTCTTGACAAATGACAATGATTGAACAAAATCAATGGGTTTTCCTTTTGTTTTTATGACGTCTTGTTATAAGGGTTGACTTGAAAGCTCAAAAGGAAATAATAAGAGTAAGATAAGTCATGAAATATAAAAGACCAAAGATAAAAGTTACCTAAACAGATATTCACAGCTCTTCAGATAGAACTCTCAGGATTATATATTCACAGAGATTTGCACGTTGAGTTTTGCCACAGGAGACTGGACACGACTTCATAATAAGAACCCAAAAGGCCAAGCTAAGTTTCTCAGACGCGTAAACGCAGAGCTAACAGATGCGTATCATCTCACTTGAACATTCTCGCTAAAAGGTGAACCCCCTGACCTAGTCATTGGCAACTAACTCTTCGTTTCTATTTTCTACCCTCTGAAGGACAAGTTTCTTCTGCGGAGCAAGTCCTTTTGCTATCGCCGCAGAACCTACATCCACGAGGACAGTGTCGTCTTCTTTGAAATCGCCCTTCAGGACACCTAGGGCAATCTCGTTCTCCACCATCTGCTGAATCACTCTCTTGACAAGCCTCGCACCATAGTTCGGGTCAAAGCCAAGAGACCCCAGAAGCTCAACGGCTTCTGCAGTGTATTGGAGATGAATCTTCTGTTGTTTCAGCCGGTTCTTAACCCGATTCAACTGCAAGTAAGGAAACCATTTCAAATTAAAGAGCAGGCTACACAAACTATGTGCAAATGTGGAGAAATAACTTAAGGTTGATACTATGGTTTAAATATATCTATCAGGCATGCTTCTAAAATGAATTGTTAAATGTTTACCTGGATCTCCACAATGTGGTTGATCTCGCTTGTATCCAGAGGTTGGAACACTATGTACTCATCTATCCTGTTCAAGAATTCTGGTCGGAATGTTTGTCGGGCCATCTCAATCACCTGCTTCTTCATTATCTCATAAACGACCTCCTTGCTGTCTGTGGTGTTTCTAAGTGTGTCAAGGATCAATGGTGACCCAATGTTTGAGGTCATGATGATGACACAGTTAGTGAAGCTGACAGTCCTGCCTTGTGAATCAGTTATTCTTCCATCGTCCAACAGTTGCAACAAAACGTTAAAGACATCCTGGTGCGCTTTCTCAATTTCATCCAACAGAACAACTGAGTAAGGCCGCCGGCGAACAGATTCAGTCAATTGGCCCCCTTCCTCATAACCAACATATCCAGGTGGGGCACCAACCAAACGGGAGACAGCATGCTTCTCCATGTACTCGCTCATATCAATTCGTATTAGGGCATTCTCAGTGTTGAAAAGGAATTCAGCCAGTGTCTTACCCAGCTCAGTCTTTCCTACACCTGTAGGTCCCATAAACATAAAGCTTGCTATCGGACGGTTAGGATCTGATAGGCCTGCCCTAGAACGGCGGATGGCGTTGGCCACTGATTTGACTGCAATGTCTTGGCCAATAACCCTCTTGTGGAGTACATCTTCCAGCAGCAGCAGCTTTTCCCTTTCAGACTGTTGAAGGTTTGACACTGGAATACCAGTCCACTTGCTCACAATCTCAGCAATGTCCACGTCAGTCACCTCTTCTCGAAGCATTGATTTCCCTGATTGCTGGAATTCAACAAGTTTATTCCCAGCCTCTTCCAGCTGTTTCTGAAGTGACAAAAGTGTTCCATACTTCAGTTCAGCAGCACGATTCAAATCATACTCTCTCTCAGCAGCTTCAATCTCCAGGTTCACTCTGTCAGTCTAAAACAAGATAAAGACAAGATTAGAGCCTACATGACATAAGGGGCAAAAAAATCAGCCTGATCGGATAGCTGGCTGTTGCTGTGCTGCAGCAGCCAACTAGCAACACCTGCAGCCCAAACAGCGGCAGCGATAGCAGGCATTCAGAAGCAAACAGCCAGAGCTTGCTCTCAGCTCTTCACAATTGCAGCCGATTGGCTGTATGGCAAAGCCACAGCATAACAGCGCTTGCGCTTTAAATAGAAGCGATCAGAACCAATATATATGGCAGGCAATACACAGAAGGAATAAAGAATGCACGTACCTCTTCTTTAATTGATCTTATACGAGTCATCAAAGATTTCTCATATTCCCATTGTTCTGAAAGATTTTTCTGCTTCTGCTTGAGAGATTCTAGTTCAGCTTCAAGCTTGCTCAGTCGTTCTTTGGAGGCTTTATCTGTATCATTCTTCAGTGAGAGCTTTTCCATTTCAAGCCTTATGATTTCTCTGTCTACCTCATCCAATTCAATAGGCTTTGATGTTATCTCCATTTTGAGCTTAGCAGCTGCTTCATCAACTAGATCAATGGCTGCACGCACAAATAAAGAATATTATTATATTAGATAATGAATAGATCAGCTCGCTGTTCACTGTAACTTATCCACATTATAGCATGCAAAGTACCTTTGTCAGGCAAAAAACGTCCAGTGATGTATCGATCAGATAGAACTGCTGCAGCAACAAGAGCTCCATCTGATATCTTAACACCATGATGCAGTTCATATCGTTCTCGCAAACCACGCAGTATGGAGATGGTATCCTCAACCGCTGGCTCACCACAATAAACCTGCTGGAACCTACGCTCAAGAGCAGCATCCTTCTCAATGTACTTCCTGTACTCATCCAATGTTGTTGCTCCAATGCAGCGGAGTTCTCCACGGCCTAGCATTGGCTTCAACAGGTTACCAGCATCCATCGCTCCACCAGCGGCTCCTATTCAGAGAATAAACAGTAAATTTGACAATATTCAGAGCACTGACTCTCCTGGATTGTGGTATAAGCATCAATTTTTGATAAAACAAAGCATCAGTGATTTGAAAGCACAAGGCCAGCACAAACCAAATAAAAATGAAACGCACTTGTGTAGACCTGTCTAATCATTAACAGAGAGCTTAGCTTCGACTAATATTTTCAAGTCTATCGATGTATGTTCACTGCCATAAAAACAACTTGCAAATAGCCAAAACACAGAAGAAGTTAGAAGTACAAACCTGCACCAACAACAGTATGGATCTCATCAATGAACAAGATGATCTGTCCATTAGAAGCAGTGACCTCCTTTAGAACAGCCTTTAGTCTCTCCTCAAATTCACCACGGAATTTAGCTCCAGCAAGTAGTGCTCCCATATCCAATGAAATAAGCTGTAATTGCAGATGTACATAGCATCAGAACATACAGTCTATTGCATTCTTGACACTAATACAACTGTGTCTACTCATCTGTTATACAGTTATAGTGACATGTTATTCTACGTCTGACTGTAAGCTCTGAATTTTGTATTATTTTTTTATTAATTGATAATCAAAATGCTTCAATGAACATCGGATATATATATCAATCAAAAGTTCTTTTTTAACAAGACTGGCACAAGGTGATGCCCATTTTATAGAGAAGGAATAATTACAGCCTGGGACGGCTAGGATGCATGGAGGAGAGTTGTCTCTGCCATAGCACAGTCAGAAAATATAATTGCCCTAAAATTCAGTTAACTAGACTAGATATGAACAGAGACATTTCAATACCCTTCTATTCATTAGAGGTTCGGGAACATCTCCTCGTACAATACGCTGAGCCAGTCTGAAATAAGAGCAAGATGGTTGATTACTGCATGTTCAAAGCAGCAAAGCATAGGCATACTATGAAAAAACTACAAACAATAAATGAACAGGTAATCACCCTTCAGCAATAGCTGTTTTGCCAACTCCTGGCTCGCCAATGATTACAGGATTGTTTTTAGTTCTTCTACATAGGATCTGAATGCATCTACGCACTTCATCATCACGGCCTATAACAGGATCAAGTTTTCCACGCCGAGCTGATTCTGTCAAATCAATACCATACTTCTCTAGAGCCTGGTACTTTCCTTCTGGATCTGGAAACAGAAAAACAATATAGGCATATAAAACAGGTCATCGGTTATTACATTGTTATCTACTTATCAGGATCAAGTTAACTTTCTGGACAATACAGGAAGCTATATGAATATGAACAAAGTATAAATAAATACTAAAACCACAGAAGTACTCTGCCAAAAGAAAGAAACTAGTAAAGACAAAGAAAAATGTCACAAGACATACTCTGATCTGTGACTCGCTGGCTTCCCCGTACTGCTGAAATAGCTTCTTTAAGATCATTCTCCACAATTTTCAGATCTTTGAAGAGCTGTTGTCCAAACTTTTTATCTGAAGCGAATGCTTGCAGGATGTGCTCAACTGACACAAATTCATCACCATATTCTTTTTTATGCTTCTTCGCATTATCCAATATCGACACAAAACTTGATCCTATAATTGGTCCGGTTGTATCACCGAGAACCTACCAATGCAAGACCCAAATCTTAATAAAATTTACCACCTTAATAAACAGAACTTGTTTAGTCAGTTTAATCTATAAAATTATTAAAGCACACTGCTAATACCTTTGGCTGTCTAGAAATAAAGTCATCTGTAGCTTGCAGGACTGATGTGTTGTCTATGCCCGCTTTTGAAAATATCCTGCGTGCTAGCCCATCCTTTTGCTCCAGAAGAGCTTTCATCAAGTGCTCTGACTCCACTATCTGTTGTTTTGACAATCTTGCTGCATCAACCGCACCAACAATCCCCTCCCAGGCCATCTCAGTGAATTCTCCTGGTGTTATCTGTTTTGATCAAAGAAAATTAAGGAAAAACATAGAGATTAGGACTCAAACCAACAGTAGTTTGCAAGCCCTACCCATTGCTGCATATACCACACCCTGCTGCTGGAACAGATATATTTGGGTCTCCTGTTTTCAGGGAAATTAGTATGGTGGCTGTTTAGACTATTTGGTGTCATCAAAACAGTACAGTCTTCGAAGATGCGGTTCCATCAGTTCGCAGATGGAAGCAATCTTTCAAGTCTGAATTTGCTCTACTGTTTCTTAAGGCAAAATCAAATGTTAAGAGTTTGTTGTCCGATTGGTTGATCAATTTTACCATGATGTTAGTCTCCTCCTCTTTTGACTTATGATCCTTGTGACTCCCTCTTGTACATTATTTTTTTCCTTTCTGTATACATATAAAAAGAAAGAGATTTTACTCTGGAGAAGACACCCCACGTTTTTGTCACCAAAAAAAATCACAATTGCAAACCTGCCCTAGCGCACATACAAATACTGCAAACCAAGCAAAGAGCTAGATGCATGTGAAAACTATAGTGATTCGTGGTTGGAGAATGGAGACACTCTATTCAAGTGGAAACCTATAGGCTATAGTTTTTGTATAGCACTCTGATATATTGTTTAATCACATCTACAAACGGATCAGCTGATTCTACACACTTTTGAAACAAGGTTGGAAACTGTTGACTCGTCTAATTAATAAAGAACGAGAGAATGCAATCACCAACACAAGATGGAAATACAGCTACAGAAAGACAACAGTCCAACAACATCAACACAGAAAGCGCCTAAAATCATCATCTCACCATCACTTATGAAGTTTGCATTGTGGAATAGAACTATTAACTTTACAAATCTATCACTCCAACATTCCACACTTCTGAAGATCAAAGGATGAAATCAGTGACACCATACTACTACACGATCGTATCACACTTATCATTATATCATTCAAAGCTATCGTGACACCACGAATCTTTACGAATTTGTAGCAGAAGTGCAGAATAGCAAGCATTCAACGGTCCAGAGCTTTACAATCCAACCGTTTGGTTAGCCAAATCTCTACAGCACTGACCGAAATCGAATCGACACGAGTGGCAGCCAATCGGCGGCTCGGCGCATAAGAACAGAGACATGAGCACTGAGCAGCGGTGTACATAGTGGGCACCAACCTGAGACGAGGACGAGGTGCCGGTGGCGCTGTAATGAGCGGGCGTCGTCGAGTGGAACAGCCGGCGCGGCGGCACCAGGAGCCCTGCTCCGCCGGCCCCGACGGGAAACCGCCCCAAAGGCACGGCCAACCACGCCGGCCTCCTCGTCGTGGCGGCGGCGAAGGCGGCGGAGGCATCACCCGCGAGCGGCGCGAGGGACCGCGGGAGGACTTCGCGGCTAACGGCGGGGGCCTGGCGGCGGGTGGTGGTCGCCGCGGCCACGCGGGTTGCGCGCGCTAGCCTGGACGCGGCGGAGCGCGCCATCGTGGCGGAGGGGTTTGGGTTTAGCGCTTTGCTGCGGCGGCGGCTGCGCACACTGGACTGGCCAAGCGGTTACGCCGCGAAGACGCCGGCTCGGTTATTTGTGGGGGCAGTGGTGGTTGTGAGGGCGCAACGGAGAGGGGTGGCGATGCTTGGAGAAGGGGAAGAAAAAGCGCCGGCACCGGAGGCGAAGCGGGTGGAAGGTTGCAGAAAGTTCTGCGGTGCTCGTCGACCTCCGTGCACATCAACCGTCTGATCTAGTGCCGCTCTTTCCGTAACCGTCGGATACCGTTTGTACCGGACTTAGCCACTCAGGGGGCCCACTCATTGGCGAGATAGAGAGGAAGGCGTTCGGCGCTACCGCGCGAGTTCTTTCTTTCGTCGCATCCTCTACTCGGCAGAAGCAGCGAGTGAAGGCACCGTACAGCTCATGGACTGACTCAGAATTTCGTATCCAAATCTTTTGTAAATTGCAAACGCATAAACTAAAAACACTTGTTTCAAAAAAAACTGCAAAGCATTGATCACACGCTTCAGCTGAATTTCACCTGTAACTTCAGACTTGGCAAGACTGTTTACCATGCCTGTTTACCATGCTGGAAGCTGCATATCTAGAACAAATTCAGGTCATCCGCCATTGATCTGAAGATGCAAACCTATCTCCCAATCCCAGGCTACCAAGCAATCATGCAAATGACGAGTAAGATCAATAATTCCATGTTTCTCGAACAGCAATCTTGTGTGCTGTGATCTTTTCTGGATTTCTTCAACATATCGCCAATGAGATCAACAAATGGAACAGCAAAACGATTTCCAATAGTAAACAGGAAAGCATTTCTTCGCTCATAACCATGCTATATATCACGATAGCCACAGTTAACACCTGACTTAAAACATAGCCATACGAGTTAAGGTAGCAAATACCACATAGTTGATATAAGGACGTGACACTGGAACCTGGTCGCTAAACTGAAAAACCAAATGCAAAGGGCATTTGTGATGCAAACTTGCTACTATAAACAACTTTGAGCAGGCAAATTATAATGGAGCAATCAAGCGCCGAACCCCACAATTGCGGAAAACCTCACGCGATGGCAGCAGACTTGATGTAGGGAACTGAAACTTGCTAGACCAGTTCCCAGTCCCCATCAATGAAGGGGACGCCATTGTCTGCGCGGTCCTGCAATGGAAAATTTTTTTTTGACATGGTTTACATAAAAAGATGGGACCGTAATGCTGACTACTGTCGAAAATAAGAAAGATTTATAGGAACATACCGGCCTAAACATGTCGACGACAATATCATCCAGACCACCACTGAGACCCCTCTGCAGCCTACTTGTCCCCATGAGTTCGATGTTATAGTTTAGATGACTATTAACAACTTGGTGATCAATCCGGCCATCTTGTAGAGGGGGAACACCACCACCACCTGAATTACTACGGTCCAGTGTCTGCCTCGGAACAACAGAACCATCTATGTTTCTTTCAAAAACAGAACCATCTATGTGAAGGTTCGGCAATGAAGAGTTGATGCCTGAATTGCTAAGTGCAAGGTTGTTATTCAGCATCTCTCTTGAGTTCGTGCTGCTTCCATATGCGAAGGGCACCGCTTCCTGAGTGAACGGCATCGGAAGACCGTTGCTGGCTAGTGATGCTACTTGGCTCTGCGTTTCATTTCCCAGCAAGGGAATCTGACTGGATGCTTCTGTAAAGCTTGAGAGAGGCTCAAGCTTGGGCCCATTCACAATTCTGTCCTTCTGACCAAGCTCCTGAACATTGGATGATGAGACCGCAGTTGGCCAGGTGGTGTTGCATCTTCCAAGATCTGGAAACTGGGGAGACTCACCCACAAATGAGTTGAATGGGTCTGCAGAAGAATGCAGCCGACCAAGGTGTTGTTGGTTGCTTGGCTCAAGAGACTGTAATGGCAAGTTATTTGTCGTAACCAATTGTGTGCTGTTTGATATGTTCGCAAATGAATTACCAGAAGGGCCAGTAGGAAAGCATTTGCTAGTATCCTGCAGTGGCATATGCGCACCCCTGATCAGGTTGCCATTGTTCATCCCCCCGGCATTGCCTAAGGAAGTGCTCAAATTGTTCTGGGTGTGTCCAATCTGAAACGGCTGCGAAGGCAGCAAACCATGCATACCAAATGCAGGAGAGTTCATCCTTGCAAGGAGGTTGTTTGGCTGTGAATGGTTAGTGGTTGGAACTGGTCGGTATCTCCCATATGCATTGTATTGCCTGAAGGCATCTAGTCCCATGTTGACATAAGCAGGGCTTCTTCCTCCAAATGCAGCAGTTAGGTTAGCCTGCCTGCTTGCATCTGCACTGAGTCTTTTCAGATACAGCCGATACTTCTGCAAACCAACAAAGAAGGATTTATTAAATGTGTTTCTAATTTAAAAAAAAGGGCGTACCCAGTGCAGAGAGCTCTCGCTCTGTGCGGGGTCTGGGGAAGGGTGTTAGTGGCAAGCCTTACCCTCGCCTGTGCAATGCGAGGAGACCGCGACTCGAACCCGGGACCTTCCGGTCACAGGCGGTAAGACTCTACCGCTTGCACCAGGTCCGCCCTTCAAATGTGTTTCTAATTGCAACAAAGAAAAAAAAAAGATGCTGAAGTGAGCAAAGAAATTTGTTGTCTTTACAAGGACATGAACTGTATAATGTGAACAATATGCTTGCAGGTATCACTTTCTGTTTCTTTCAGAAGTTTAACAATCATGTGAAGAAATGCTGATAGGTTTGAGAATTTCCTAGATATGGTGAAAAAAAGGAATATATAGTTCATGTGCTTTTCTTTTGAAAGGAAATGGCATGAGCTCTGCCTTGCATTAAAGTAAAGAAAAGAAGAACACAAGACAACATCCCCAACCCCTTATAAAGGACAAGCCGCAAAGAAACAGAAACTGCAACAAGAACCCGCTTTCAAGATACATAGTATTCAAGCTTAGTGGATAGATAATCATAAGTTCCAAAGATGTCACATAATAAACATGCGATGAACATTATATAGAAATATAAATATGAGGCCAAACAGAACTACGTAGGAATGGAAATCAAACCTGCAGATGACTTGCAACATTCTCCCTTGTGATGTTCTCAACATTCATGAGATCCAATATTTTCTTTGGAACAGCCTCTGCATTTATAGACACGAGTACATGCTATTATGATTCATGAATAATATAAAAATAAGGAAAATTAATAGTTAACATTCTGGTAACTGAGTAACATAGTTAGAACTCTTACTGTCAATGCCAAGCTGGTTGACAGATGCCACAAACTTTCGGTGTAATTCAACAGACCACACGACCCTTGGCTTCTTCTGGGTCGATGAGTCTCCATTCTCATTACTGTTCTCATCAGAATCATCACTGTCGTCTCCATTATCATCCCTACCCCTGCGGGAAGTTCTCTTGTTGCGATTACCACCACCATTGTCACCTTCAGCACTCACCACCTGCAACTTCTTACCAGAATCATCGTTATCATTACCATTGTTCTTGGCATCACAACTCCTCCGCCTAACCACATGCTGCCATATGGTCCTCAACTGCTCAATCCGCACTGGCTTCAGCAGGTAGTCACATGCTCCATGGGTAATACCCTTCATGACTGTTTGTGTCTCCCCATTTGCAGACAACACTGCATGATGATACATGGTCAGTTTTCAGATCAAAGAGAAATGCAAACCCTGTGCTCATTGTACATTGAACCAGCAGAAATAATTGAACTTCCTGCAGGAAACTAATTGGCGTTCATTATGCCTGCAGACTTTTGTCCTTTCTAACTCTTTGTTTTAGTGGTCACATGTAGGGCATACAGAAGTTTTCATGAGACTTGTCATTCCACCAAAATTAATAAATTCAATGGCCCATTGAACAAGACAAATCCTTTACGAATTGGGCGAGACGATGAAGATGAATTTCCTAAAATTAATGTAAATGGGGCCTTGTTTCCTCAACTCCACAGCTCAGCTGTCTACTGGAGGTAAAAACCAAAGTAACCAGATGAGTAGTACTATACAAGATCTATTCATTCCACAATGATTTTCAAGCAATGCCATTTTTTTCCAGATCATTGGCCGCAATAAAGGCACGAAGAGGAGTGGGCAAGCAAAGACTTACTAATGACCGGGAGGTCCATCTCGAGGCCCACAAGCTCGAGGAGCTTGAAGCCGTCCATGTCCGGCATGTGGACATCGCTGATCACAAGGTCAAACTGGTCCTTCTTCTCCCTCAGCAGCTTCAGGGCCGTGGCTGCCTGTCCAGTTGTTGTCACTGCGGCATCACAAATCTGGACAGGTTAGCGCACATATACAAGTCAAAGACCGGAGGAACGCATTACACATGTGGGGAGTCAAATCTTCGTAAGAATCACTCGACTTCGAGGAAAGTTGGAGAGGAGAACATTCCTTCCACTGAAGAAAATTAAGCCACGGAAAACGGAAATAGACAGCCAAAAATTTGCACAACACAAGATTTACAGAAATTACACAGCTGGAGGTTTAAAACTTTTGGAGAGAGAAGATCATTCCAAATATAGTCGTGTGCCAACGCATGATAAAAATTCAAAAAAAAATCTTTAGAGCACGAGCAGAGACAAACCTGATAATTTTCATCAGAAGAAAGAAAATGAAACTGAGCCTGACATGACATTACATGACAAAAATATTTCACCGTGAAAACGAACTGGGGGAAAGTGGGGCATAAAGTCGGGGTTGCTATTTATGTGATGAAGAATGGCAAAACCAGTAACCCAAATATCTTTGTAGCCTCCTTGATACGCGAACATCGAAGACTAAATAAATCAAGCAGCAAGGAGCCGAATCGTGGATAATAAAGGTAAAAAAAACGGCAGTTAATAAGGATATACATGAACCGATCAGAGAATAGTAGGAAACCAAACGCACGGGGCAGAGAGGAAACAGAGGAGCGAGAGGAGCATGGCATACCATGGTACTCGCAGTGCTGCAAGAGCTTCTCGAGGAGCTTGAGGCAGGTCGGGTCGTCGTCGACGGCGAGCACGCGCATGCCGACGGGGAACTGGTCCTTGGCCCCATGCCCGCCGTTCGCCTTCGCCGCCTGCAGCTTCACCTCCTCGACGGTCATCTCCTCCGGCTCGGCGAATCCAACAGCACCTGGATCACCGGAGGTTCCTGTATGGAGGCAGGCAGGCAGGCTCACAACAAGGGAGTTTCTTTGGATCCTAGAAATCCAAGAAACGGCGGGGAAAGGCGGATAAAGCCAGGGAGGTCAAAGCAGGGGGAGGAGAGCAGCACCAGCACCGGAGCAGAGAGAGAGAGAGAGAGAAGGGTGTGTGGTACGGTGAAGAACCCAATAATAAGGGGGAGGAGGAGGGTGAGCTGCATGGGAAGGGAGAATGGAGAGCTCATGCAGTGCAAAGATGGTAACCCTTTTTTTCGGCCCCCTTTCGTTTCCTTTTACGCTTCCATATTTCTTGCCATTTTTTTGGGAACAATATTTCTTGCCATTTATTCAGGTCTTTATATGCTGCTATGCTATCGGTGTTGGGGTGTGGGGTTGGGTTGGGGCCATTTGTTTCTTGCCCTGGTGTATTCCGCGTGTGCACGCGCCAACGTTCTTTTTAGGGTTCGTTTGGACTCGCCTTTTGGTTTTTCCCATTTTGCATTTTAGACAACATACAGCTGTAATTTGATTTATTTATATATATATATACACATATAAATGTTTGAAAAAGTATACTGATGTGCCTCAGTTTTGATTCTTCTTGAAATGTTCAATATTTTTCTTTCGCTTTCTGTAGTAGACTTATATAATTAATTAATTCATCTTTTAGCTGCACTAGTCATTTTCCACGTTCTAACCAAATACAATGACGTATGGATATTCAAATGTGTGCTTCGGATGTTGTGGACGTGTAACACATTTTCATGTGAGCGAGAAGGAAAGAATTGCGGCGTAAAAGCTCTGATTTCTCAAGTATTTATCTCAGGTTTGGCTGGGCTTATACGATCGTGGATTATAAGATAGAACAGTATTTTTCTCTCACATTAAACCAGTCAAACTAGTCAACAGTAAATAATCCACGATCGTTTACGACGAAACGAACAGGCTGCTCATATCTTGACTTGGACGATTGCGGCGACAGACGAGTGAACGAAGATAGCTATGGTTTTGGATCTACCCGAACAAGTAATCAGAAGACAAGCATTTCTTATTCGGCGATGGTTGATGCTGACGTGGGTCGAGCTCGCCGCTGGCCAGCCCAAGCTCGCTGTGGTTGGTTCATGGGGCTTGATTAAACAAAGCTCGCGTTGTTCGGCTGGATGAAAAAACAGCGGATGCTGATATTGATATTGATTTATTATGAGAAAAAAATATTATTATTTCACTGAAACGGTACGACTGATAAGTTGAAGCGAACATGGTATTGATTAGTGATGCACGACAGCTCGGCGTCATCTCTGGGATTAGCCGGCTTCCACTCCCGCGGGATCGCAGATACATACGTACTGGAGACAACTCTCAGTGTCCACGCACACCCACTGCGGTAGGGGAAAAAAATATATAATATAATAATTCAGACCTTTAATTTAAATAAAAAGAAAACTCTAGCTCTGTCTCTGTGGAAGGAAAGCACTTTAATTGCTTTTGTATTCTCTAGTGTTTTTTCCCAGACACCATCCATTTATTTCCTTTTTTCACTCTTAAGGATTTTCCTAAATCAGGGCAAACAATAATGCCTTTTTCTAGAAGGTTTTGCGTCCCAGAATTGAGCATATATTTGTTCATTGTTCTTGCGTGCTTTGCTAATCTGCCGTCCAAGACGCTTAATCAAACATCCGCATGAAATGGCTGCTGGTTTTAATATGCGAGCGCTGCTGTCCTTTGCATTGAACCGTGTATATATTATGCTGCTCAAAGTACGTGAGGCACCACGCACCAACGCTTACATTATTGGCTAATACACCCTGTGCTCGTACTTGCGACAAATAATTATTCGTTTCCTGCCAATTTTCTAATAAGTATTCCCTGGCAATTTTACAATAAATATTGCCGGCCCTGCCAATATTTTGGTATCAACGCGTCAGCTTGCCATCACGCACGGATTCTCGTGGTCACAAATGCTCGGTCACAATTTGCCAATTAATCTTGTAGTAAAGTTAAGATTAAGCATTATATATCGCTTGTAATGGTATAGGATACGGATGTCAATGTCAGGGCAAAACAAGGACGGATCACAGAGTTATTGAGATTCAAATGACCTAACAAGTAGCTAGCTAGGGGTATATGTAGGAAGTGAACCTTGCAAGTAAAAAAGCGAACTTGTAGGCCATATAATTCTACCAAAACAGAGCTATGTATTATGATTCGCGTCGTGGCTATGCGGTTGATTGAATATAATTTGCGATAGATGTGTTTACAGTACTAATTATTCAGTTTCCTTTAAGAGCCAACCCCCCCCCCCCAACACCCCACCCCCCCCCCCCCCCCCCCCCCCCCCCCCCAAGGCCACACAATTCAAATTATCAAAAAGAGGTTAGTTGATTATATTTCATTTGCTGACTTAGATAAACAAAGAATAACTTTTTTTATCTTAACAAGCTCGCATGGCCCTGGATTTATAACCAAGTGCTCAGCCAAATCACGAGCAACTAGAGTATTTAATAACTAGTGCGCACATTACTAGAGTTATTGAGATTCAAGTGACCTAACAAGCAGCTAGCTAGGGGTATGAAGGAAGTGAAACTTGCAAGTAAAAAGTGAACTCGTAGGCCATATAATTCTGCCAAAAAAAAGAGTATGTATTATGCTCGCCTTACGGTGATGCATAATTTGTGATAGGTGTTTCAATAATATTAATTACTCAATTTTGTTTAGCAGCACAACACAACCCCCCCCCCCCTCCCCCTTGCCTCTGCGCGCGTTCTCCAAGGGCACACAATCTAATTTTCAGTAGGCAAATTACCAAAAAGAGGCTATTAATTAGTTTATGAGTATTTCATTTGCTGTTTTAGATAAACACAAAATAGCTAGGGTGCACATTGTTGCCTGCAGTAGGCTATGCTATGTATACATGATGCTCCAAGGTATATTTTGAGGAACCCCACTAACCGAACATATCTAGCCTTACATGCCAACAGCAGAAAAAGCCTCAAAGGCTAGTGTGGCACACAAAGTGATTCCTTATTTTTGTGTGTGCGTGTGTTGTTGTGTTCCTTTGCTCCTGCTTCACATGGACAACACCTTGATCTGCCCTTTTGCTGAATCATGGAGACCAAACCACAAACTGTGACCCATCCATCCATCCCTTTGCAACAGTGCATGCAAGCAATCTACCACCAAGTAGCCCAATGTCACAAGGTTATCTCCAACAACAACACCCAAAATATAAGACACATTCGTCCTTTGGGTAGCGCTACAGACAAAAGGTTCAATACATATTTGGCATCTTCTCCAACAACAAGACCTAAAAGAGAATCCTTTCTGCGAATGAGTTTTCAGGATAGAGGATGCCCATATTTAGGTTGTGCCTCTTAGGCAACCCAAAGTAGGTCTCCCGTATAAGTACTCTGTTGGAGACTAATTTTAAATCTCTTGCTACCCATTTTAGATTTGGGTGTCCATATGGGTTCTTCGTCGGTGACCGTCATGGCCCATATTTGCGTCCTTCTCGTCTTTTGCAATGCACTCGATGGGTAGAGACTAGAGTAGACAGATCCATGGGTGGGGGTCCCTCTCATAGTACAAGTGGCATGAAAGGTAGTCTCCCGGTTGTGCCCTCTGCTCCCAGCATCGATCAGCATGAGTAGCTAGGGTGATGAGAATGAAAGATTTGGTGATCGACAACAAAATAGAATGATGGTCATTCGCATGGACGCATTTCCTACTGTTGTAGCGTCGCTGTCACGGATAAAAGTTGTCTTTAATTTACTTTGTTATTATTATAACCAGCTGGAACATGTAGTGATATAGAAACACAGGGAATTAACAATTGGTCTGTTCCAACATTTTGTTTTCATAATAAAAAGGAAAATTGCATGCATATTATGAGTATATGACTCCTTTGCTATCATGATGTTCCGTCCGTGTAGAAAATCTCTAGATTGCATATTCCACGTAGTATGGCTGTATGGGGATGGAATTAACGGTGGGAAATGCATGTAAGACACTACCATGTTTCAGATCCAGTGGCAAGGTTGGGGCGTTGTTCGGCAGCAACCCAACCCAACCAACCAATCACATCGGTGGATCCTCGACGCGGGGCAAATTAAACACAAATTGCCTTGCCGTGGTACTCGATCTCATCGTGTTTATGCATGATATATATATACTGCTCCACTTGTCAGTACTCTCGCGAGTAAGTGCTCCTATTGGCAGGTAATTACCAGAAGTGCATATTAGGATGTGATGCTAACCCTGGGAAGCCCCTTATTATTAATCTAATAAGCGGTGGAGCTAGACACAGTAACATCGCAATTATGCCTCATCATCTCCCTCGTCCCCGTCCTAATTTAGTGCCGTGGATACCACTCTAATGACGGTCATTATAACTTGTTTTCACCGCGAATCAACAGGCCGGCCGGATGGTCAAATCGCAACCTGCTACTAGCGCTCACTTGACGAAACGGCGTGGCCAATAATGCAAGCTCCTGAACCGGGGTTTTTTTTTTTACATGGACCCGTGCCGTGCCCGTTCGGGTTTGACGCTGTCGCGGTCGTCGTTCGCCGACACAGACACAGCGCCGGCACGGCGCCCGTGAAGAAGAATGAGGAATCAGAATCGCAACGGCGGCACAAATAAGCAACGGCCGTACGTACCGCACGCACGTACGACGGCGGTTACAGGTGCCCGCGAGTCGCGACGCGCGCGGGCCAGGACCAGGACATCGCGTCGCGGTATTTTTCTTTTTTCTTTTCCCTTTTCGTATACGGCGGCGTGAGGTACGGTGCATCAGCAGGGTACACAAGTACGTACAGTACTAGTACTCAGTGCACAACAGAAGAGAGCAGCGTGACCATGAGGGGAGTCAGAGGGTAGTGACTTTTTGTTACTTTCGCTGCAGGGTGTGTGTGGACTGTGGAGTTAACTTTGCTGCTCGCAGTCACTCTCCAGCCACTTTAGCCTGTGTCTCTGTGCGTGGTACTGTAATTAATAAACTGTGCGGTGCTTTTAAGTGTATATATATATTAATAATTACCGGACCTGGCTTTTTTACAGTGATTAACTGCGGGTTAAGGCGGGGGAGTTGATACGGGGCAGAGAGCGTGAGGGCCCAAAAGGAAGGCTCACCGTATGCATGCGCATGGTCGCAGTCGCAGAGGCAGTAGTGTTTAGACTGTAGTGTGTCGTCGTATCCAACTCCAATCCGTGCTGTGATGAACACGCACGAAGTGATGATGGTAGGCCTGCATGCATGCATTGCCTGCCCTCCTGTGCCTTTCTTTCTCCAGCATCACTCGCTGTAGCTTCCAGACCCTGCAGGTCCTATGCATGCATGCGTGCGTTATGCATGCATGCGTGCGTGCGTGCGTGCGCAGCTGCTGCTTCTTCTTCATTGATCTGCTGCAGCGGCGGTGCTGGCAACTCTAGCTAGCTACCCCTGACCCTGTGATGTGAATATCTTTGCATTCACTCCGACTATTCACGTCGATTGAAGCTTCCAACCTGTACTCCAGTAATCAAGTTTCTGTTTGCGTTGTGAAGATGTTTACCACTGATTCTTGTTGTGACTCCTACAGAAATCCAGTAAAGCATATTGCAAAAATAAAAGAGTACCCAGACTGCCAAACACTATTGGTTTGCGGCCCTAAACAAACATAGTCCTCGAAACAAACACTTACAAGACAATATATATATATATATATATATGGTTGCCACCACTCGTCGTGAAATACTTGTCAGCTTCTACTCCACACAACAACTATAGCCATGTTCACTTCGCTGAAAAAACAAGCCGAAACATTGTTCCGGCTGATTTGTTGTGAGAGAAAAACATTGTTCCGGCTAAAAAAAACAAGCTGAAAAAGACGGATTATAAGAAAAGCGAACATGGCCTATACATAATAAAGATTTGTTAAGAGAAAAACACGTTCGTATTTCATAATAGTACATACTACTATGGTTTTATAGTACTGACCCCATGTATGAGTGATGCACACCAGTACCTACTACCTCTGTTCTAAGATGTAAGTTGTTTGAAATTTGTTTTAAGTCAAATTTCTAATTTTGAAGAATTTATATAATATGTTAGCATTCCAATAACAAAACAAATGCACTGAGAATACATACTTCATGTTAAATTTAATAATACTATTTTAATGTTGTAGATTTTCTTGTGTTACTCTACAAATTAAACTTGTTCGGGTCTAGAAAAGTATGTGTCTTAAAACAAGACTAAAACAACTTAGTATCTCTGGCCATAAAAACATAGTATCGTTTAGGACAAGCTTGGGGTCAAATATATTAAAATCTACTGTACAGACGTTGGTAATTCTTGAATTATTTAGTTCGGAAAGATGTAAGTTATACGCACCGATTTTCATGTAAATAACACTCGAAACATCACACAAACATGAAGTATTTTAATACTATGTTCTATAAGAAATTAATCGTACAAATTACATATAAAAACATATAAAGTCAAATGTGAGAGATATAAGAGTGAGTATCGAGCCTGATCGGCAGAGCTAAGTACAGCTATGCTACGCCATAGTTGTACAGTAGGTACCGCCAAAACAGCTGTAAAGCAATAGCAAAGAAAGAGATAGCTAGCACAATCAAATATTTTAGAATAGACAGAGATGCAAAAGCTCTTACAGCGACTTACAAGTTGAATCTAGGCGGAGCTCTCCCAAACACTATTTTAAAAGAAATGAGATTCTATCATGTGATTCTTTGAAATGTAGTAAGAGGATGGGAGTTGGAAAAAAAAAATAGCTTCTCCAAGTTCTCTTGACTCACTTCCTCGCAGAACCAATCTCTTATAGATGTAAAGTTTGTTCTCAAGAATCATAGTGGGTCGTAAATAATAAACACGAAATAATTTGTTTTATATAAACCACTTCTTCCCATAGGGAATCAGCAGCAGGAGCTAGCACGAGCAATGACCTACATGGCCCTTTCAAATACGGGCAAATTGGACTTCTCACATCTTTTCTCTATCTTCGTAGGAGAACATCAATAGGAGTGGCAGGCTGCATTCTTGCAGTGCAGCAGCAGCAACAAGCGGCTGTATTCTCTCACACACAATAATGTGCATACAACAACGACCTACTGAACTTTAGGACTTGTTTAGTTCCACCCAACTTCTAAAAAGTTGCTACAGTACCTGTCACATCGAATATTTGCCGGCCCGTGCATGGAGCATTAAATGTAGACGAAAAGAAAAACTAATTGCACAGTTTGGTGGAAAATTGCGAGACGAACGTTTTTGAGCCTAATTAGTCCATGTTTGAACACTATTTGCCAAATAAAAACGAACGTGCTACAGTAGCCCCAAAATCCAAAATCCTCCATCTAAACAAGGCCTTAGTTGAAGCGAAACACTTCTAAAGTTCTGATATTTAATTTCCTTCAATGTGTCTAAAATCGATATAGATAAGTAGTGTCTATTAGCAAAACTCTACGAGGAAGACCGTAATTCAAGAGTGTGCTAGAGCAAGTTGGCCTATTTTTGCGTCCAGATAAACCGGAGACGGTTGTTTTATTAGAACTGGGATTAGAACTGGGGACCGAAGCCTGTTCGCTTGTAAATTTCTAGCCGAAAACAGTGTTTTTCTCTCACACCAAATCAGCCAATAATAAATAATCCACGATAAGATATGGCCCCCCCGAATAGCTACGAACACTCCCGTGTACTTGCGTACCCCATGCAGCTACAGGCGCGAGAGTGGTGGTGGCCTGGTGGGGCTGGACTGCGGGGCCCGCGCAGGTACGCGACAGACAGCGTGGAGAGCTGAATGGGGAAGATTCCGCACTCAACACCGCGTGTACTTTGGCGCGCGCGGGTCCCGCCCCCGCGTAGGCGTAGGCGTAGCCTTTTCTTCCTTCCCCGCGCCTCCTCTGTCCTCTCCCTCTGAGGTCTGATTGCTCGCCGTCCACGCCAACGTTTCCACCATCTATTGGCCCGAACTGTTCCGCTGCTACGCGTACTACACAGTTGCACACCGCAAAAGCTCCATATTTGCCTGCGTAGGTCCCGTCAGAATTTTGGCTGAAACTGGCTAAAAAACACTGTTCCAGCTGAATTGTTGTGAGAGAAAAATACTGTTCCGGCTGAAAAAAGAAGCCGAACAAGCCGAATATGGGGTAAGCCGAACGAGGCCTGACATCATCGCCTGGATTCCGATTCCTATTAAAAGATCAATGAAATAACCAAATGTAAACTAGTACTGAGTACTAGTTTAACTAGTTCTCGGTCAAAGTTTACGGATTTTATTTTTCTTATAAGGGAAAAAATCACGTATAATTGGCAAGATGAGAATAGTACTGTTCCAAAACAAGATATATATATAATAATATTGTAGCAGGAATGTTTAAAAGGCACCCACTATGTCTCAAAATAATCGCACAACTTGCAAATTTGACAAAAAATAATAATATTTATAATATCATACTCCGTACAAGCTTCATTAGATTAATCATGATATATATTTTATAGTAAAACCTATTACGAGATGTTTACTTATTTTAGAACTGAGGGAGTAGTAGAGTAAAATATGTTGTACCCTAAATTACCTTTTATATATAGTATTAAGATTAAAATTTCAAGGCAGCACAATTAAGAAAAAATTGCTTGAATTTATACAATGACTTTATATTCGACCTGCTATATTTAGGAAGTTCATGATGTCTAGTAGTAAGAAACATAGAATGAATTATATATAACACACATACAACACGAGCGAACATAAAATTAGCATATACCCTTTTAATGAGGGGTTTATTTCTTAATTAGCATAATTCATCTTTAATACATAGGGGTATATGTGCGAATTTTCATTGGACACTAATGTATCTTTAAAAATCCTAAGGATTTAAGTTTTTTTCCGATGGAGTGAGTATGTATTAGTGGCCCTATTATATAAGGATTTAAGGGTTTTTTTTAGACGGAGTGAGTATGTATTAGTGGCCCTATTATATAGTCAACTGCAAATGGTATGCTAACAGTGAATTTCCAGGTTACGACTGATGAGACTCATTCATACATGTGGCTGTTGCCTGCTTCATTTTGCCAATGATGCAAGGTGGGCTAGCTCTTCATCTCCATCCATCCGGTTGGTCGGATCGGCCATAATTGGGCATCGCATGTTGCCCGGTACACGAGCCAGGTGATCGTGCGCTTGCCATGCCCCACTTTTTACGTACTAGCACGCATACAATTATTTGGGCCTGTGCCAGGTGGCCACACATGACACAGCCGTGGCATATAATTGGAACCGGCACTATGGATCACTGGCGCACGCACGTTGGCGAGGTCAAGGTACTCCACAGGTCACGATCAACGCAGGCATACAGTAGTGGCGATTTCCATTTCAAAACTAGTTCTAATTGAAAATGAAAAACTTTAAAAGCCACTGTCTATCCAATACAAGTATATTTTTGTTGTCTCTGTGACTCTCTTTCCTCTCTATTTTCCCCTCACAATTTCAGGGGTCCTCATCTAATCATCTTCTCTATTTGGAGGCTATTGTAGCTTTTGTAGGTACCACTATTACCTGCAGAGAACATACTTTTCTATTTGAGGCTAGTTGGCCAAATCAAACACACATTAAAAAAAATGCAATGCATTTGGGGCTGCTCCCACAGTATTGTTGGCCTGTTGGGTATATACAACAATCCTTCGCTAGTTCGCTTTACCACCACTAACATTTCCGGAACTACGGCGCTACTAAAGACATACTACACGAAAGAGACAAGAGACCTCCGATTCTTCCTATGAATTACTCCGTCTATTTCAAATTGTAAGTCGTTTTATTTTTTAGTTACATTATTGCTTTTGTTTTTTTTTTGTATTTTGTAAAAGTCAGAACGACTAACAATTTGGGATGGAGGAAGTATTATCAAGAACAAGTGCAATTTTGCTTAGGATACTTTACTAGGACATTGTTAGAATAGTATTTTGAACTATGAAGGCCCCTTCACAAGATTTTGATGAATTATATACTATGGAAACACTCGGAGTTCCAAACAAGTTGTAAACTTCTGTAAAGCAAAATGTATAACCTTAGCTTGGCTACGTTTGCTTTAGCAAGGGATCCTTAAAAGCGGTTTGTAGATCCTTAGATAGTGGAGAGTGGCAAGGTGAGGATCCAAAGGCTAACATTTTTTTTTTTGCGGGCAAGGCTAATCAACCTGTTCGGTTGGCTGGTTCGTATCGTTGCTGGTTCGTGAAGAAGTACTGCTGACTGGTTTGTGTGAGAGAAAAATATTGTTCCGGCTGAAAATTTACGATCGTTTACGACAAGCCACAGCCAAACGAACAGGCTGAATGGCTAGTATGTGTCAGCTTGGATTGTAGTTTACGAATGCCATGCACAATATAACAAATGTTGGGTTTCAATAAATTGTTTGATTGTGTCATGGGATATGGAAAAAAACTCTACATTTGCATTGTTTTAGCTAGGGATTATAAAAGTCGTTAGAATTGATCCATAATCTGTAGCCATTACATATTGAAGAAGCCAGTCTGAATGGAAGTTTTACAAGAGTTTCACAGACATTATATCTTTGTTAACATGATATAATTTAAATGAAGAGAGAAATGGTAAAGTTTTATGGAATAGAATGAGTTGCATAGGGATGAAACCTGTTCACGGTGTTTTCAACGCGTGAGTCTTGTTAGCTGAAAAATGGAGAGGGTCCCACTTTGTTACTGCTCCGTAGTTTGGATGAAATAACTTAAATAAAGAAGTGGATGATTAGAGTTAGCCAGCAGCACTACTAGCGTGCAGTGACAGTAAAGTAGCTTGGCTTGCTCCTTTAGTCCTTTCCCGGAAGCTATGATTTTTTTTTACTGGTCCCCTTGTCTCGTTGACGCACAAGTTAAGCCGACCTCTCCACAGACCACACAGAAGCTGCAGTGCAGTGCATTTGCATTTCCCACGGTCACAATCATTAGCAGGCTGGGCGGCCTGGAGGGGCGCCCCCACAAATCCCAATCTACAGCGCACGAATCTCCGTGCGCCGGACATCGGAGCTGCAGATGCACTTGTACTAGTAGTATTTTTTGTTCTTTTTAAAAAAAAGGAAAATCATTAGAAAGAGGGGATTGGAGCTTGCATCAAAGTTGCAAAACTGCTCGCTCCTTGACCTTGAGATCCTACCGTAGGCTGTAGCAGCAGTGGATAGACGTGTGGCCTGGCCACCAGCTAGCCACCACTGTTGCGCGCCGCCACTATATATTGGCCATTTTGCTGCACATGATACACGCACACACGCTTGGGAGTTGGGTTATGGAGTACCACCAAATGGCGTCGTGTTGTACGCGCGTGGCGTGCAGTATGCTAGTACTACTAGTACCACCATCGTGTGTTGCATGTAGACACTGTGAGACTGTGAGACCCGAGCCCCCGCCCGGTGGCCACCTGCCAGCCTCTCCGGCTCTCTCTCTCTCGCGCGCGGAGAGGACACGCACCACGCACGGCACGACGACTCGCGGCGGCAGGCGGCAGGCAACGTGCCTAAAAAGGCCCCGGAAAGAGGTGCGGTTACTTTGCCCAAACAAAAAGGCCGCCCGCGCGCTCCGGGTCGGGGGAGGCGGGCGTCCGCGCCGCACCGCACGCGTTTGCTGCTGCGGACGACGCGGCGGCGGCCAGCTGAGGGACGACGCGGCCTCGTGCCAAGTTGCCGATGACGAGCCGACGTGCCAAGTGGTCGACACACTTGGCGCCCGCGTCTGGAGCACGTACTACTGCGGAGCTCACGAGGAAAGCGGGGAGGAAACTCACAGCAGCACCATCTTTCTTCTAGCTAAATCTTCTTCTTCTTCTTCTTCTTTAAAAAAAAAGAAAAAATTGAAATCGTGCCCTATTTCTTTGATAAACAAGTGCTATGAACTGCTAGGACAGTAATTAAGTATATATAAGAGAGGGCGTGCTTATCCTTTGAATAATAGGCAGCTAGCAGGGCGAGACGCGTACATCATCTGAGCCACAGAAAAAGGACCGATTTAATTTGTCAATACCATTTTTCATATTATATATATCATGTTATATTATATATAAGAACATAATATATATGCTCCCAGAACAGAAGAGCGAGAGATGTTTGACTTGATGAGGCTTGAGACCATGCCCCGAGATCTGCAATTCGTTTCTGCCACAGTGGCACAGTGCTGCCGGTTGGGTGCGACCTGCTGGGCTCATCCGATTAAGTGGGCCTAGATGCCGCAGACAACTGAAGCAAGTGAATTCACACAGGAAGGGGGGCAAAAGGCCTCTTTCTATTTTCTCGCATCATTTCAGATTAGACCTGAGCAAATTCTGTCAGGGGCCGTATGATCTTTGGAATTGAATTCATTCTAATAATGATAATTTAAACATAGATTAATTAAACTAATATAGTTATATATGAAATATATTTGTAAATCTATTGTTAGGCATACAAGGAACATACTTATATGTTGTATTTCTATTATAGAGAAGTGAGTTGAAGAGTGTGCTATAAGTTGGAGAATAGAATTATAGCATATTGATCTATAGAATCCATTTCTATCTCCCACCCTATGAATTAGAGATAGGCTTATTTGCGAGCTTGGGAATATTAAATTCCAAGCCAAATAATATAATCCATTATGTAGATTTCAATTCCTACAAAATGAAGGGATCCAAACGGCCCATCAGGGTTTTGGCCCGTCCACGAGTCTTAGGTGGATAGAGCCTGAACAGAGGTTCAGTTGTTTGGTAATTTTTTTTTTCTGGTCTAAGCCTGGCTCAAAGTTTTTTTTTGTTTTTTTTTCAACTAAAAACCAGCAAGTGGCCCACCCAGGCGCGGGCCTAACTCGAGCTCATCTAAAAAAATGTGACCCCTCCCCCTTAGGATGGTTGTGGGTAGGACTTTTTCGGCCTGGCCTGGTCAAAAAGAAAATGATCGGGTCTAATTGAGATGCAAACATACATGACGAAGAAAGCCCAAATAGTTTTTCCTTAAGAACAATTCGACGTACTCCCTCCCCCACATATTATTTGTCGTTTTAGCTCTGGACACGCGATTAAAGAGGAGTAGAAAGTGTGTGTTGTACATGGAATGAGAAGGAGAAAAAAAGATAGATACATATTCAAAAAAGAGAAAGTTGCATTGGAAGATGAAAATGGAAAATAACTTGGAACAGCCTAGAAGGTTAGAATGACTCTTACCATAGCCCATACGACGAAAGAAGTATAAACTATTCGGTACATCCATCTTTCTAGTCGAAGCTTCAAGTAATAGCAGTCTTAGAAATTTTTGATTGCGTAACATACAAAATAGTAATATCACCGTAAAACACATGTTAGTCACAGTGAAGGGCTTTTATCGCTTCCGAGCATGTTGAGCCGATTGACGATGCCGTTGATGCACACGCCAAACTTGTCTGCGGTCTCGCCATCCTTAACTTGAGGGTGTCGATCTCACGCTGGAGTGTGTTCGCCTTGACCTAGCGCACTTGATGGACGATGCATCGTCTTGATGGAGTCCCAAGCAGGTCTTGGCGGTTCCCTTGGTAGCGATGGTGCCATCCATCTCCGGCAGGACACCCTTCATAATAGCGTCCAATGCCATGTGGTCATGATGTCGATGTCCACCGTTGTCGACGGGCTCCATGCCTACAACTTGGTAGCTGGGCTCTGAACCATTTGTTGTCTCTAGCCCTAGCATCTCCTTGCCGGCAACGATGAAAACACCCTCACGCACACACTACTACACAAAATCTTTTGCGCAGCGTTTCCAAAATGGCCTTGGAGGCGAGCGGCCCGGTTGCCCGCCTCGGTTATTCGAGGCAGGGCAGCCGAGCATTATAAAATAGCCGCCTCGGTAAATCATTAACCGAGGCGGACATTGTAAAATAACCACCTCGGTTAATAAGTATTAACCAAGACAGGCATTGTAACATAACCGCCTCGATTAATAAGTATTAACCGAGGCGGGCATTGTAAAATAATTGCCTCGGTTAATGTATTAACCGAGGCAGGAATTAAAACATAACCGCCTCGATAAATCATTATCCGAGGCGAACATTGTAAAATAACTGCCTCGGTAAATCAGGCTCAGCCCGCTAGCCCACACTAGCCCACTATATATTTAGGACTTAGGGTTTTCTTCTCCTCCACTTGCTCTCTCTCTCTCTCTCTCTCTCTCTCTCAGCCATCTCTCTCTCAGTGGCGCCAGCAGCCGAGCGAGTCGTGACTCCTGCGACCCTCCCTCCCTCCACTCTCTCCCTCCCTCCACTAGTCCACTCTCTCCCTTGCACCTCCCGAGTAGATCCCGGCGAACCCAAGGTCCTCTCCCTCAGATATGCCGACGCGCCCTTCCTCTCTTCGGTGTGCGGCAGGCCCCAGCGCGCGGCCCTGCCCGACGTTCCGGCCCCGGCGGGCGGCGAGCGCGCGTCCCTGCCCCGGCGTGCGGTGTCCCGGCGGTGTAGACGCGTAAGGCGGCCCACTCCCTCACGGCGGCGCGACGAGCGGGACCCAGTGGCCAGATCCATCCTCAAGCAAGTCTCCTCTCTCTCTCTCGATCTACTCTATGTCTCCCTCTCTCTCACACTCCGTCTCCTTGCAGATCCAGATCCAGATCCAAGGCGATAGCGGCACGGCCGACGAACAGACGGCTCCTCCCGGCGAGATTGAGGTCCTCCCAGCGTGGATCGACCTCTCCAGCACGGATCGACCTCCGCCGGCATAGATCTGGGAGTTGCGACTCCCCGAGCGTCGAATTCGATGGAGGGCGGCGGATCTACGAGTGGTGACTCCCCGAGCTGCAGATCTAGTGGAGGGCGCTGGCGCTGCGGTTCACGGTGGCAGAAACTGGCTCGCCGGGGGCTTAGAAACGGGCTCGCCGGTGGGCTTTGGGCTTTTTTGTTTTTTAATCCATTAACCGAGGCGGGCAAGGCAACCGCCACCGTAGTTCACGGATTAACCGTGACCTTTGGACGGAGGCAGTTGCCTTTGCCCGCCTCAAAAAATAAAACGCGTCCGTCTCCGTTAAGTTTATTGTAGTAGTGACACATACATGACACAAAGAATGCGATGTACGTAGTGGATTTGTGACGCAAAACCCCTAGTTTTCTAATAGAGTTAAATGCACGAGCAGTCTCTGAAATTATCGAGGGGTGTCACTTAGGTCCATGAACTTTGAAAATACATTTCTAGGTCACTAAACTTATTGAGCGGTGCACCGCAGGTCCATATCAGCCACGTGGACATTTTATATGACATGGCATTGCCACTGTGATGCTGACAGTATTTGGCACTTTGCATTTAACCCCTTGAAAATATTCCACGCGAGTGCACCGATCCTCGCTCTGGCCCACGCGTGCCGGCGACCGCCGCTGCAGCCGCCAACGCCGCCAACCTTGCCCCTTCCCCTCGAGCACCTCGCGAGACTGCAGCACCGTACTCCCAACTCCCGCTCCAGCCCCCATTCGAGCCGGCAATCGTGGCCACGCCGTCCTAGCGCCGGACGCTGGTGGCACTGCCCCCGGCCCTCCCTCCTCCACGCCCCACGCGAGACAGCAGTCCTACGTGTACAGCGATTTCTAGCCTTCGGCGCAGCAGCTGTCGCTCCCCACGCCTTGGCATCGTTTCATGCAAGGGCCTCCTTCCGGTGCGCACCGCTGATGGCAAGGGATGCACTGACGCGTACGATGTCAAGTGGCCATGCACGTGCACCATCACCAACAGCTTTCCTCGAACGAGCAGTACACTACTAAGTGAAAGAAACAGATTAGACAATCGCAATGCGAGGACAAGAGAGAACACAGCGTATAGAGTATACTCCATCTGATGCCGGAGTTAATTAGACACCATTTTTCACCAAAAGCTTGAGATCGAGTTCAGATTATTCACCGCCCTCTTCACTTGTCTTATAATCCGTACTTTTTTTTAAGTCAGAACTGTATTTTTCTCTCACAACAAATCAGTCAACGGTACTTTCATCCCTGGCTTATCGAACAGGACGATGGGCACGCAGCTGAGGAACAGATGGTCGGCGACATCGCGAGACGCAGGCAGAGGCTGCAGGCGCTCCGTGTGGCGGCGTGACCCACGCGCCACTGTGTTGCTCCTTGTTCGTCGCGCGCCACTGGCATGCGCCCCTGCCCCTTCCCCTCGAGCCCGTACTCTCCAGCCCCGCGTGAGCCGGCGATCGTGGCCACGTGCCAGCAGCCCAGCACCGCCCCCTCCCAGCGCCGCACACGAGACGGTGGCCCCACATCACGGGCGACGCCGATGCTGACTCAGACGTGGAGCTGGCCACTGCCGGGGACATGGTCGTGCCGCCGCGATTCCACGGACGGAGGAATCAGGAGCGAGTCCATGGACTTCTTTGCCGCCTCTTTACTCCGCTCGTTGGTCGGCTGCTGCTACTTCATCGTCGACGGTGGCTACTACTGGCGTGGAGGAGAAGATCGAGAGGCAACATATGTGAGGAATCGAAGGTAGGGTAGGCAGCGAGGTGCTATTCCGCCGTCGCCAATCAACGCGTGGCGGACGGGTGGAGCAAGGGCCAAGGGGGGTACAGAATAACAGAAAGAGACGAGGTATAGTTGAGAAAAGATGGGAGGTTGGGTGAGAGTGAGATAGATGAAGTATTTTTGAGGAGTTAAATGCAAAGTGCCATATGCAGTCAGCGTCACAGTGGCAATGCCATGTCATATAAAATGTTCACATGGCTGACATGGACCTACGCTGCACCACTTAACAAGTTTAGTGACATAGAAATGCATTTTTAAAGTTTATGAACCTAAGTGACACTCCTTGACAAGCTCAGGGACCGCTCATGCATTTAACTCTTTCTAATACTACTTTTGTCATTGAATAAATAAATTCGTAGAGTTGTATTAAGTCAAATTTTTAAAAATTTAACCGAATTTACAGAAAAGAGTGCTTAGATTTGTAACACCAAATTAGTATTATTAGATACAACATTAAATATATTTCCAAATATGATCACTTGGTGTCATAAATATTTGTGTGTGTTTTTATAAATTTGGTCAAACATAAAAAGGTCTAAGTTAATAATATCTAATATAAATTGATTTATTCGAGTGACGAAGTATTGCTCTAGACAGGACTCTACATACAAAACCATCGTGGTTCGTCATGATCTCCACGACGCCTGCCCGCCCACGTCTCCGCACAAGCCGCGCCATCCCACAGCTCAAAGACATGCCTCTCGCCACGGTAGAACAACCGAGAAAACGAGAAGCCACCGCATGAACTTGCATGCTCTGACCTGTACATGACGCTCTCAATTTAGCTACAAAACTGCAATTGAACTTCTAATATATATCTAGCTTCTGCATCTTGATATTGACCTTGCATCCGATTCCCCTTAATTTCTCGATGTTTTGCAGAGACACGTATTTAGAATCCCAGTGACGCAAATGCAACTCTTGAAGTGATTTCACGTGGACTAGTCCCAGTGGGGGAAGAGTCATCTCTCGAAAGCTGGAGATGAGATTTA
Source organism: Miscanthus floridulus (assembly GCF_019320115.1). NCBI lineage: Eukaryota > Viridiplantae > Streptophyta > Magnoliopsida > Poales > Poaceae > Miscanthus > Miscanthus floridulus. The sequence goes on from NC_089587.1 coordinate 17,083,151, forward strand.
GCTGGATCAGGGAAGGAAATGTGCCAGCCTCAATGTTCCAGTGCATGACATCATAGACCTCGTTGAATGTCAGATATTGCAACCTACGGAATCCATCTGCAGTGCATGTCATTGTCTTCCCTTGGTATGCTCCATACTCCAAGGTTAGCACCACCAGGTTCAGAAGCTTGCCCAGCACCGGCATTGGGTCCTCGCGCAATCTAGAGCCTACCAGCTTGAGCTTTTTCAGGTTACAGGGTAGCATGGCAAAATGACTTATCTGCAGACTCCAATGAAGTTGTCCGGACAACTCTAACACACGAAGGCAGTTATGACCAGAGAGTACCGTGATTAATCTCTTTGGAAACATGGCCTTCTCTCTCTTTCCGCTGACAGAGTACCAACTCTCCAGATGAAGAAACACAAGCTGCTTCATTTCTGGCAGTGCTTCAATCAAGAGAGTCCACTCTCTGTCATTTGCCTTCTTGCTCGACTTGTTTGATGCCCTAGCAGCTCTTCTATACTTAGAAATCTGGTACTTTTCAATATCATCTAAAGAGCATACACCAGAGAAGTGCAATGTCTGTAATTGAAGAAGGCACCGGACCTCAGGTGCAGCCCAGAAGTACACATCAGTAAGATGAATATGCCTGAACGTTGGAACATCCCAGAAATACCGTGGCAGTGATCCGACCCTCGAATTTCTCACATCAACAGTTTGCAAGTTCAAGAGATCTGAGACAGATGAAGGAATATCAATTGGTCTGTGGCCATTGTTTTGCAGTCCAAGGTACCTAAGATGCATCATCTTGCCAATACCAGAAGGCAGCCTCTTGAGGTCTTTTATTCCATAAAGATCAAGCACTCTGAGAAATGTCAGGCTGCATAAGCCCAATGCATTTGACAATGAGCCACTCAGCCATAAGGTTCGCATCTTTGGCATGGACGCAACGATTTGACTGCAGCCAGAAAAGTTATGGAAAGCAATTCGGTAAGATGGCATCGAATCTGAATACACCACAGGTACTGTTGTATTACACCAAATATTAAAAACCCCCTCTCTGCTTGCCTCTTTGATGCCCCAATCGCGAAGAATGTCGTGGAGGACTACACTTTTTATTGAGCCATCCACTTTGCTCCTATCAACTACTTGGAGCATGCACCTGTGAGCCAACTCGTTTGTGTACTCTCTTGCTGTATCTTCCATTGTGCGGTTGTGCCTCTCAGGAACAAATCCTTCAGCGATCCACAGCTTGGTAAGCTTATTGACACGTATGACGTGGTCCTCTGGGAAGGATGCCAAATAAAGGAAGCATGATTTCAGGTGATGATTTGGCAGATCATTGTAACTTCTAGCTAATATGTCCCAAACTGGCTCATCATCCTTGCGAGCTTCCCAATCCAAATTGTCAACCAGTCGCAACCAAATGTCATAGTCCAAGTTCCTCGAAAGATATCCTCCCAACACCACAAGAGCAATCGGCAACCCGTTGCATTTAACAGCCAATTTCTTTCCTATAGGTGTCAGCTGTGACCGATCACTGGGGCTAAAATTTTGGTTCTGCTGAAAGGCCTTCTTCTCAAGCAGCTCCCAGCTCTGGCCCTCGTCCAAAAGCTTCATCTGATGGATGCTATTCCTCTTGCTGACATGCTTTGCGACACTTACGTCTCGAGTGGTCAACATAATTCTACTCCCATTGTTAACATCTGGAAAGAGGCTGATGATCCTATTGATCTCGCTATAGGAATTACACCTCCAGACGTCATCCAGCACAACAAGAAACCTTCTATGTGCAAGTTCCTTCCGCAGAAGTTCACTTATTTCTTCCTCGTCCATCTTCTCCAATGCTTCGATCGTTAACTGATTGTTCTCTTTACCATCTTTGCTTGTCCGCTCACCATCTTTGCCTGTCCCCTTTCCATTTTTGCTTGTCCCCTCTCCATCCTTGTTTCTTTCCTCCCTGTTCTTCTCACTTTTGATGTCAATAATCCTCTTAGCTACATCCTTGATAAGATCAAGGAACGTGTATTTCTGAGAGACTACTAACCAACAAAAGGCCTGAAAATGCTGTTGAGAATGGAAAAAATTGTAGATTTTTTTTGCAAGCGTTGATTTGCCAGATCCACCCATCCCAACTATGGAAACAACACAAATTTGCAGGGTCTTTGTATCAATCAATTCTTTGATGATCTCATTCCTCTCTTTGTGGAATCCAACAACCCAACTATCGTGTCCACCAGCCCAACGAAGGTCACAGGGCGTCGTCACATTTATGTCCAGTGGAGAAACTGAGATGCTGGCCTCACCGAGATTTGCGATTCCGTAGGCGACGGCGCCATCGGAGATCTCTCGGATCCTGGCTCGGACGCGCCTAATCTTCTGGCCAAAACTGTGGAGCGCGGCGAGGTCAGCGCACCAGGAGAGAAGGCCAGAGTAGCCGCGCCGCAGGGCGCGGCGGCGCGCGAGGAGGTCGGCCTCCTCGAGGGCGTCCTCCGCTTCGTAGGCGGCCGCGCGGACGTCCACCACCCAGTTGTTGACGCGCTCGCTGCCGCGGCGCCTGGCGTCGGCGGCGTCGCGGAGGAAGCACTGCATGCGGCGGAGCTCGGCCCTGAGGAGGTCGGCGTCGGCGTTGACGCCGCGCAGGAAGGCGGCTTCCTCGGCGATCATGTTGCCTACCGGGCGCAACACTGACGCCACTGAGGATTCCAACATGGCCGGCAGGAGGACGCGCTTGCTTTGCTTGGATGCGTGCTTTCACCTCGTAGCTTTATGGTCGCGGTCTTGAGTGCGCGCGTGCTAAGTTTCCGCGTTTCCTGTGCAGTTGTGCTGCCTTTTTTTTTGAGGGATATTCTTCGTTCTTGTGCTGCCTCCTTATTGCACGGAAGAATGACAAAAGGCCTGGTCAAACTACGGGCCAGGGCCGGCAATGGAATTGCAACAATTTCTTTACAACTAAAATATTCATAAGAGAATCGTTGACACACACGTGTGAAGCAAATCATCGCTCCCGCCGCTCCCTTCGTGCGAGACAAATCCCGACGCCTCCGCCGCTTCTCGTCACCTCAGAAGAAGGAACCGCAGCACCTCGCACTGTGCACAACGACGCCTCCCGCGCACGCCGACCAGCTCCGCAACTCGTCTCGCTCCAATGAACCGCCGCCCCTGCGCCCTCGCCCTCGTCATCGCCGGCTGCTCCTCGCCCCGCCTCGACGCGCAGCATATCCGCAACGGAGGCGGATCGGCAATTCGGCATCACTGCGTCGTCGCCGTCGACCTCGCCCCTGCGCCCTTGCCCTCGCCCTCAGCCACCGCCCCACGCAGCCGTTGCGCCGCCGCCTCCCCAGCCTCGCTGCGCCACCACAGCCCCGCCACGCTCCGCCATGCTCCGCCCCTTCCCGTGCCACGACAGTGATGGGATCCAAGTACCCGAGGCACAAGATCCACGTCACGGATGCGGACTTCTCGGAGAGTCGGAGGAGGATAAGACGCGGGCTTGGCGCAGCCGCCACCTCTCACCCTGCCCGGGAAGGAGCAGCAGGTGTCCGGCGTGGGGATTCTGTTGCAGATCTCCATGCTCGTGCTCGGCGCCTCAGCCACGAACTGTGTTACCACCACTTCTACTAATTCGCCGAGGCCAACGCCCCGCTCCTCACCGGTACGTACTCGTCTGCCCTGCGCACCATGCCTCATGTCCCTGGCTCCCACCTATGGCGTGTGAATCTGGAAGTAGGATGGTTGAATGGATCGACACGGATCTGTTCATACATTTTTTATTTGATCGCATTAACAATAGTAGTGTATGTGCTTGTTACTTGCTCAATTCTCATCCTTCATAGCAGGGAAGATTGATTTAGTGCAGAATCGTGAATTGTTTCCTGACAATAAGCTCTATGAATTGCAGGATGTTAATTTAGATGCCTTCTAATGTTGCAAGAATTCTCTAAACATACAATCTAGGAAGCACATACGGAGGTCGAGTTGTTAGTTGTTTGTTCAACCCAGCCTTGGTTTTCAATTATCTAGCGCCAGGTTATATAGATAAGAAATCAAAGGTCATTTGTCTGTATGCTTAACAGAGCTTACTGATATCACATTTTCAAATTTTTTTCATTGCTTTTCTAGAAAAGGCAAAGAGCTTTATCTAAACATTGTTCACATTCAGTGCCAAATAGCAATACTAATTCACCCATTTTCTGTAGCAAATATCAATAGTCAATAGCTTCGGCGGCCACCGCGAAGGCAGTGAGGTGGCGCATGCAAGAGCGACGATGTTCTCTGTTCTCGCTTCTGTGACGTTCATATAGCAGCAATCTTGGTTCTAATGGTGGCTTTGTTTTTAGTCACTTGCTTGCATCCTTACAATCTCTGAAAGTGGAATTCAATTTTAGCACCTGAAACATGTTCGATTCAGACAAATGCTTGAATTGGCCACATTTTAATTGTCCATTCCTATTGTTCTAAGAGAAAGCATAGGATGGGTTGAGAAAGAAGATAGAGCTAGGGAGAATGCGGGCAGCCTGCTGGATCTTGGCACCAACGCTGTCACTCCCTTTTGCTGCTCTTCATGCACATGAGCGATCCACCTCGTGTGCCAGTGTCGATACGGGACCCACGGGATACCCAACAGGGAAGGGAGAAGATCTAGTCTAACTAGGATTCTTTCCATATAATCTTAGTAGTAGTATTATTCTGTAATCCTACTGGAAACTCTTATTGTAAACCGACTAGGACTCTGGCCTCCTGACTATATAAAGGAGGGCAGAGTTCCTGGAGAAGGGACCAAGATAACGCAACACAACACTTTACAATCAATCCAACGCAAAGGCTAGCATCGACTGGACGTAGGGCTATTACTCGATCACGATCGAGGGCCCGAACCAGGATAAATCGACTCTCTTGCGTTTACCGTCGAGTTCTGCATACGCTGAAGCCCGAACAAACTGCTGAAAGCTCTAGTTTGGTTTTGGTTAATTAATGAAACCCTAAGTGCTAACCTAGTTTATCAAGATGATTATGAGATAGGTAGCACTACTCCAAGTGATGATGCAATGGCGAAGATCATGACAATGGTGATGGCATGGTGATGGTCAAATGCAACTTGGAAAAGAAGAAAGAGAAAAACAAAAGGCTCAAGGCAAAGGTATAAAATATAGGAGCCATTTTGTTTTAGTGATCAAGACACTTAGTGAGTGTGATCACATTTAGGATAGATAGCCGTACTATTAAGAGGAGTGAAACTCGTATCGGAATGCAGTTATCAAAGTGCCACTAGATGCTCTAACTCATTGCATATGCATTTAGGATCTAGTGGAGTGCTAACACCCTTGAAAATATTTGTGAAAATATGCTAACACATGTGCACAAGGTGTTTGCAGGGTTGAGATGGGTTTGGGTCCCTCTCTCCCTCCCGCCGAGCTTGCGAGGCGGGATTCGGCGCTTTCGGGAAAATGAAATGTCTATTTTCTATTGCGCCGGATGCAAAATTCTTGGTGGTTGGCACACTTGAGCAAGGGTGAAGAAGTTAGAGTTGAAATGGAGTTGGTCGAAATGATGCTGGCGTCGGTCTACTGACCGGACGCTGGGTCACTCAGCGACCGGACGCTGAAGGGCTGCGTCCGGTCGAGCTGTCTGATGGCACAGTCGCTAAGGTTGAGCACCGGACGCTGGTCTGCGTCCGGTCAAGGTGGACCGGACGCGTCCGGTCGAAAAAAACATGCCTCGGGGAGCTTACTGGAAACGACCGGACGCTGGGGCTTCAGCGTCCGGTCAGTTTTGACCGGAGCGTCCGGTCAGCTTCGTAGCCGTTGAAATCTGACGAACAACGTTTGAAGCTGGTGACGCGTGGCGTCCATCGGGCGACCGGACGCTGAGGGCCAGCGTCCGGTCAGTATGACCGGAGCGTCCGGTCAGAGCGCGTTCTGCCCAGTGAAGGGGTATAACGGCTCTATTTGATGGGGGCTCTATTTATAGCCCCATGGCCGGCTCAAGGGATATCTCTTGCATATTTTCATTGACATAGCATCCTTGTGAGCTTAGCCAAAGTCCTCCCACTCATCTCCATCATTGATCCATCATCATTGTGAGATTGGGAGAGAATCCAAGTGCATTGCTTGAGTGATTGCATCTAGAGGCACTTGGTATTCGTGTTGCACTGCGGATTTCGCTTGTTTCTCTTGGTGGTTGCCACCACCTAGACGGTTGGAGCAGCGGTGAAGGATCGGCACGAGTTGGTGATTGTTCGTGGCCGCCTTCGGTGATTGTGAGGGGAGTTGTACCTTCCCGGCGGAGTGCCGAAAGGTAACTCTAGTAAATTGCTCGTGTCATTGAGTTACCTCACTTGTGGGTCGGTTCTTGCGGTGTCCTATCGTGTGGACGAGGTTTGTGAAACACCTCTTAGCCGCCGAACCACCAAGTGTTGGTCGACACAACGGGGACTAGCGTGTTGGCAAGCACGTGAACCTCGGGAGAAAAATCGGTTGTCTCTTGTCATTTGCATTCTCCCGGTGATTGGCTTGATCTTCATCTTGTGATTGGTTCATCCCCTACACGGCGGTATAATCACCCTATTTACTTGATTACTTTCTTGCAAACTAGTTGATACAAGCTCTTTAGAGTAATTAGAATTGAGAGCTTGCTTTGTTGTTTACATTCATCTAGTTGAGCTCTTGAGAGTAGCAAGTTTGTGTGCCTAAGTAATCATTGCAACTAGAATTGTTGGATAGGTGGCTTGCAACCCTTGTAGAGCTAGAGCAAGTTTGCATTACGCTATTTGTCATACTAATCAAATTGCTCTAGTTGATTTATAGATTTTTAAATAGGCTATTCACCCCCCCTCTAGCCATACTAGGACCTTTCAACTGCCCCGGGTACCCCTGTGGCAGGCTATCGGTGGTGAAACATCAACAGCTGGCGCGCCAGGTAGGGGCTTTCGGCGAAACTGCATCCGAGAGCTCGACGGACCTCGACAACATGATCTTCTCGACGGGATCAACCTTCATCTTCGGTTCATGGATCTGTGAGGCAGGCGATAATGGCAAGCTCCAAAGCCGTCTCCTCGAAGATTCGGATCACCATGAAAACCTTTCTATTTCGGTAACTACGACATATCAACTCACCAGAAGATTCGCGCAGCTCGTGATGTCCGATCCAACTCAGATTTTGTGGCTTTGCGCATCCAACTCAAACTCAGGCTCCGTATCCGAGATGGAGTCTTACCCGAGTTCTTTCGAGAAACCAAGTTCTTTTCTGGAAGGGTTCCAGAATGTGGCTTCGGCCTATCAAGAATACAACTCGGAGTACACTCAGAATCCTTTCAAGAAGTCGGGTCCTTTTCTGTTCGGACTCCAGAACATGGCAAAATCTTATCAAGCACAGCCCGAAGGATCCCTCGATCCGATGCTTAGAATGCCACTGAAGGGAGCTTAGGAAGGTCTCGTATTAACTATAACATCTCAAGACTGCATCATCCACTGGCCAGGTTCTGTTCCTGAGGATAGAGGAACCCGACTAGTCGGCACGACGACGACAACAATTCTACCCTACCAAGAAGGAGACTCGATCTGTGACCTTGAAGCCTCTACAAAAGTTATCAATGACTCCGACAGTATGGAAACCAACACCGATAACAGAACAATTCACGCACGAGAAGTATTCATGGTTCGCCATCCTCGATCACCATTGGTCCCCCTAGAAGCACCCGACATCAAGTCATCAGATGAATCTGAGTCCAACATATCACCCTTTATCCAGGGGCACGATGGTGAGACCGAGAATTAGAAGCAAGCTAGAGAAAGAAGAAACAAATTGAAACAAGGACGCCAACGTCGTGCTAGGTAGCACAAGGAAGCTTGGGTCAAATATGAGTCAGATCTGGCCGAGTACAATAGAAGAAAATTAGAACAAGAAGTCGAAGAAAGACGCGCGGTGAATACACCCTACAATAGGATTCGAGAAGCACTAGAAGAACTTGGAGCGACATCTCTTCCCAGTGAAAAATAGGAACAGCTTCGGGACCTTCTCCGATCAACAGTCCTAAGGGTACACGATGGAGAGACCCGCTCAAGACTACCTGCCAGGTCAACGTCTCATAGACAGGAAGATCAAAATCAAAGGAAGTCTGCTTTTGAGAGACTCGGACCAAGTGAAAGTCACAACAGAGAAAGTAGAAGGGACCATAGTCAAAACTATCGAGTCGAACAACCAAGAAAGACGAGAAGCAAAGTACCTATTCAGACAGCCCCGCAGAACTACTCTCACCAAGACAACAGTTGGCTAGAAGGAGGTGCCGAATCAGAATACACAGAAGCCGAAACGCACGATAGATTTCCCTATTTTGCAAACAGACTTGCTTCAATACGACTACCTCACAAGTTCAAGCCATCCAACCACTCTAAATATGATGATAAGACCGAACCAAGGCAGTGGCTCAGGATTTACTCGTAGTCGATTGAACTAGCCGGAGGAGACGACGATATCAAGGCCTTATTTTTTCCCCATAGCCCTAGAAACCATGCCCCTCCAATGGTTCGACAAATTAAATCTAGGGTCAATCAGAAATTGGGAGGACTTACAAAGAGTTTTCTGTGAAAATTTTGCGGGTATCATTACGCACCCCATCACCCACGCAGAATTAAAAGGACTCAAGTAGAAAGGAGGCGAAAGTCTCAGAAATTACTATCGACGATTTGGCAAACTACGTGTTCAAGTACATGACATCACCGAACGAGAAGTAATCGAAGCTTTCTCTCACGGAATTATGGCTAGGTGGTAATTTCAGGACTTCTGCAAAGAAAACCTAAGAAACAATGAAGAATTCAGACACACAGTAGAAAAGATGATTACTACAGAGGAGAAGACACGAGAAAGGTTCCCGGATAGAAACAACCAAGACAACCTGGATAAGCAAAATCATCGAAACATCAGACATCAGAAAAGAAAACATGGGCCAGACAACACCGTAGCGGTGGCTGACAAATCAAGGAAATTTTCCAAACCCAGAAGGTATGACGAAATTGAAAATATGCATTGCATCTGGCACCCTAAAGGAAATCACACCATCGAAAATTGCTACACCTTCAATGATCGATACACAAGAAAAGATAATAAGGTAAACACTAAAGAAGAACATCAGAAAAAAGATGAAGACAACCACGAAGACAAGGGATTCCAAAAATCTAGAGGGATAGTAGCAGTGATCTTCGCTGGGGCCCCAGATTCTAGAAGCAAACCTCAAGAAAAGCTAGCTCTACGAACCATCATGGCAGCAGAACCGGCTACTCCAAGATATCTCAATTGGTCACAGTATCCAATCCAGTTTTTAAGAGAAAACCAATGGACTAGCGTAGGAAACACAGACCATTACCCATTGGTTCTAGATCCAACTATCACCGGTATGATTGTCATAAAAGTACTAATCGATGAGGGAGTCGGACTCAACATCATTTTTTTAGAAACACTAAGGAAGATGGGACTACAACTCGCCGGGATGATTACACCAACAAGCACCCTTTTTATGGGATAGTACCCAGCAAGGCAGCCATGCCACTTGGACAAATCACTCTATCGGTTACTTTTGGAACGCCCTCAAACTACCGAACAGAGTTCATCAAGTTTGAAGTTGCAGACTTCGATTCATCATATCACGCAATCCTCGGGCGCCCAGCACTAGCAAAATTCATGGCGATACCGCATTACCCATACCTATTGCTTAAGATGCCAGGGCCTAACTGTGTCCTTTCCCTTCAAAGTGATTTGAAGCACGCTTTTGACTGCGACGTTCAGGCAATTTAAATTATAGCCAAAGCACAAACCGCCAATGGTAGAAAAGAAATAGCCACTATTGCCGCATAAATGAGCCCAGAAGAACTAGAGATACCGGCTAAAAAGTTCAGCATCCTCGTACCACCAAAAGAAGCCAACGTCAAGCAAATCGACCTGGGCACCGGTGATCCCTCCAAGACGGCAACCATCAGCGCCCACCTCTCGGCAAAATAGGAACTCACGCTCACCAACTTTCTTCGGGACAACAAAGATATCTTCGCTTGGAAGCCTGCCGACATGCCAGGTGTCCCAAGAGACTTGGCTGAGCATAGAATCGATATCAATGAAGGCTCCAAGCCTGTGAAGCAATGGCTACGACGATTCTCACCCGACAAGAAGGCAACAATTAAAAAAGAAATCACAAAGCTAATGGCATCCGTATTCATCAGAGAAATCCTTCATCCAGATTGGCTAGCAAACCCAGTTCTAGTACAAAAAAAAGAATACGGACGAGTGACGCATGTGCGTCGACTACACAGATCTCAACAAACACTGCCCGAAAGATCCATTCGGGCTACCACGCATTGATCAGATAGTTGATTCAACAGCAGGATCGACTCTATTATCCTTTCTTGATTGCTATTCAGGATATCACCAGACCGCTTTAAAGGAACAAGACCAGAGCCAAACATCTTTCATCACTCCATTCGGTGCCTACTGCTATAAGACCATGTCGTTTGGACTCAAGAACGCTGGTGCCACATACCAAAGAGCTATCCAAACATGCCTTGGTGATTAGATCGGCGATAACATAGAGGCATACGTGAATAACGTAGTAGTAAAAACAAAGAACCTAGAAATACTAATTGAATACTTAAAGCAAACCTTCAAAAACCTAAAAAGGTGGAGGTGGAAATTGAACCCAAGCAAGTGTGTATTCGGAGTTCCTTTAGGACAACTACTCGGATTCTTGGTTAGTCATCGTGGAATCGAAGCCAGCACCAAGCAAATTTGAGCCATAATAGAGATGGGCCCTCCTCGAAGTGTCAAAGATGTAAAGAAACCAACAGGCTGCATGGCGACCCTTAATCATTTCATATCAAGACTCAGCGAAAAAGGGTTACCTTTCTTTAAACTACTAAAGAAGACAGACAAGTTCGAGTGGACAGAAGAAGCCAACGAAGCTTTCAAAAGACTTAAGGCATACCTCATCTCCTCGCCCGTTCTCACACCTCCAAAGAAATACGAAGACATGATGCTATACATTGCGGCAACTTCTACTATGATCAGCACAACGATTGTCGTAGAAAGAGAAGAAGAAGGACGCGTATATAAAGTACAACGCCCAGTATACTACATCAGCGAAGTACTGTCAGAATAAAAAATTCGGTACCCGCATGTGCAAAAACTACTCTACGCCCTCCTGATCACTTCACGCAAGCTTCACCACTATTTTGAAAGCCACAAGATTACCGTGGTGACAGATTTCCCACTCGGAGACATCCTACACAATAGAGACGCAACAGGGCGCATATCTAAGTGGGCGGTTGAACTTGGTGCTCTCAATATCGATTTCACCCCATGGAAGGCAATTAAATCTCAAGCCCTTGCTGATTTTGTTACCGAGTGGATAAAAATTCAACAACCTATGTCAAATACCATCCTTGACCATTGGAAGATATACTTTGATGGATCACTCAAGCTAGGCGGAGCCGGTGCAGGCGTTCTCTTCATCTCTCTAGACAGAAAGCAACTCAAGTATGTCCTTCAGATATTATGGCAAGCTATAAACAATGAAGCAGAATACGAGGCCCTCATCCATGGGCTCCGAGTGGCAATTACCCTTGGAATCAAGCGATTACTCGTATATGGCAATTTGGCAGTAGTCATCAACCAAGTCAACAAAGATTGGGACTGTACCAAAGAAAACATGGGCGCTTACTGTGCTGAAATATAAAAACTTGAAAAACATTTTCAAGGATTGGAAATTCTACATGTCCTGCGCGATTCTAATATTGCGGCAGACGTCCTCGCTAAGCTCGAATCGGACAGGGCGAAGGTACCACCCGGTGTATTCATAGAGGAGTTATCAGCTCTCTCTATCAAACAACCCGGTGAGATAACCCCTGAACTCCCAGCTAAAGGCACCCAGATTTTGGTAATCACCACCTCATGGACCTAGGTTTTTATTGATTATATCAAAGAGAATAAGTTGCCAGCAGATAAAGTGGAGGCTACCCGAGTTATTCGCAGAAGCAAGAACTACGTCCTAGTAGGGGACAAGCTGTATAGAAGAGACGCATCATCAGGAGTACTCCTAAAATATGTCTCGTTCAAAAAAGGCAAAGAGATCTTAGACGGAATACACTCAGGTTGCTATGAAAATCATGTCGCATCAAGAACACTAGTCGGCAAAGCATTCTGCACCAGATTCTACTGGCCAACCGCTTTGAAAGACGCAGAAGAACTCGTCAGAAAATGCAAAGGTTGTCAAATGTTCGTAAGACAAGATCATGTACCAGCTCACAATCTCATCTGCATCCCACCCGCTTGTCCTTTCTCTTGCTAGGGGCAGGATCAAGTAGGACCTCTCAAGAAAGCAAAGGGCGGTTTCGAGTACATCTTTGTAGCAATTGATAAGTTCACCAAGTGGATTGAATACAAACTACTCGTAAAATACAGCGCAGCCAAAGCAGTCGAGTTCATCCAAGACATTATGCACTGTTTCAGCATGCCCAATCAAATCATCACAGATTTGGGTTCTCCTTTATAGCTATAGAATTCCAAAGTTGGGCATAGGATTGCGGCTTCGGCATAGATTACGCATCAGTCGTACATCCAGAAGCCAACGGACAGGTAGAAAGGGCTAATGGACTCATACTAGCTGGATTAAAACCAAGATTATATGAAGAACTAGTGGACTATGGATCCAAATGGATTGAAGAATTACCTAAAGTAGTATGGGGGCTACGAACTTAAATAAGCAGAGCCACCGAATATTCACCTTTCTTCCTAGTTTATGGATCAGAAGCCGTACTACCTACCGACTTGATCTGGACGTCACCAAGGATAGAACAATATGACGAAGGAGAAGTAGAAGACACCCAAAGATTAGAACTCGATAGTACAGAAGAAGTCAGAGTAAACGCTACCCTTCAATCAGCCAGATACCTCCAAGGTTTAAGATGCCACTACAACAAGAATACCCAGCCTCGATCACTCCAAATCGGAGACCTAGTATTAAGAAGGATTCAAAAAACTGACGGATGCCATAAACTACTCAGTCCATGGGAAGGTCCTTTTATTGTCACAAGAGTCACCGGACCAGGCACGTACAAGTTGATAACTGAAGATGGAAAAGAAGTCAACAATACATGGCACATCAGCCAACTAAGAAGATTCTACACATGAAAACAACACAAGGAAGAACATATATACAAGCCACAAGAGATCAACATTCATGATCAATAAAGATGGTGTTCCTCGACAACATATGTCTTATTATGGCTTTCCCCAGTTGTTTTCACTAAGCATGTAAACGTTCATGATCAATAAAGATGGTGTTCCTCGACAACATATGTCTTATTATGACTTTTCCCGAGTTGTTTTCACTAAACATACCGGCTGAGAGCAAAAGAGCTGAAAAGATGCTTGAGCCCGCCGATGAGGGTAGCTAATAAGCTAACACCCGAAACAAAAAGCAAAATGGCTGAAATTATGCCTGAGCATACTGGCCAAGAGCAAAAGAGCTGAAAAGATGCTTGAGCCTGCCGATGAGGGTAGCTAATAAGCTAACACCCGAACCAAAAAGCAAAATGGCTAAAATTATGCCTGAGCATATCGGCTGAGAGGAAAAGAGCTGAAAAGATGCTTGAGCCCGCCATGAGGGCAGCTAATAAGCTAACACCCGATCCAAAAAGCAAAATGGCTGAAATTATGCCTAAGCATACCGGCTGGGAGCAAAAGAGTTGAAAAGATGCTTGAGCCCGCCGATGAGGGTAGCTAATAAGCTAACACTCGAACCAAAAAGCAAAATGGCTGAAACTATGCCTGAGCATACCGGCCGAGAGCAAAAAAGCTAAAAAGATGCTTGAACCCACCGATGAGGGTAGCTAATAAGCTAACACCCGAACCGATCCTAAGATGTTTTTACATCTAGGGAAAGAGCCAGATGCTGGTCACATCTTGAGTTAAGCAAAAAGCTAAAAAGAAGAAGCTGAAGATGCTTGAAATCGCTGGTCCTAAGCCTTTTCAGTACTAACAAGAACAAAAAGGTTGTAAAGACAAAGATCTACTTACCCCGAGTTGTTTACACAGCAGCCAGACAAGCACTCGATAAATCAAGAAAGTTTGTCAAGACAATGATCTACAAATGCCGAGTTGTTTAAACAGCGCAGACGAAAGCCAGACAAGCACTCGACAAATCAAGAAAGTTTGTCAAGACAACGATCTACAAATACTAAGTTGTTTACATGGTGCAGACGAAAGCATGACAAGCACTTGTCAAAATCAAAGACATCCAGGCAAAGAAGACATCAATAAAAAATAAAAGATCTTCATTCAAAAAGAAGTATAATATCCTATTATAGAGACAGGAATAGAAAGGTCAATTACATCAAGCATCATCATCAGGAGAAGAAATATCAATATTTAGATTATCTATGATCCTCCTGGCTAAATCTTTGACCTCAGGCTCCACCTTTTCAACAGCATCCAGATATTCTTGACTCTCGGCTTCCTCTGCAATCTTGGACAAAGGCATCTCTGGAGCAAGAACCTAGACCTGGGCAAGAACATTTCTGATACATAGTTGGGCGCACCTCTTCACGAACTCCTGGAAACGGGTCGGAACTTGGGGAATAAACTGAGCCCAAGATTGACCATCATCCGATGGAGTCCAGAGAAGATCGGCTACTGACCGAAATGATTTCCACAAAGCATTCCAGTTCTCAGTAGCCGTCGCCAACTTACCAGTCAAGACTTCAACTATTTTTTGGACCTACACAAGATCCCTGTCAGCTCCACACATAATCAACTTAGCAAGCATGAGTTCTTCTTCAGCACGAGTAATTACCTCTTCAGCCCTGTTGTGACTATTGCGAGCAAGTGTCTTCATTTCCTCAATACCCTCCGAGAGCTTCTGCTTTTTAACTTAGAGAGCTAGACCAGGCACCAAAAAACAAGTCAGCAGAAAGGGAAATTTGAATACAAAAGGAAACAAAAAGAACCCGCAATACCATTGCACTCATTCTTCATGACCTCCACATTCTTCATGGCCTCCACATTCTTCAAGGCCTCCTGGATAGCAGCATCCCTCCGCTTTTCTGCCTCAACCACCTGGGCACGGAGAGCTTTTTCCTCCCTTTGGTGCGTTTGACGCTTGGTCTCCATCTCAGCCCGACAGAGGTCAAGCTCTGTTTTTAGGGCATTAACCTCAGAAGATAATTTCTCGATTTCAGATGAGAAAAAGAAGCCGGTATGATCCCGAGAAAAAGACTGAACAAAGGAGAGAGAGAAAAACAAGACATAAGAACAAAAGAAAGACGAACATCCAAAGAAAGAACTTCAGAAAAAACTTACCTGGAGTTTTTCCCCAAAAGAAGTCACAAAGGTTCCCTAGGAAGCGGTCAGCTCTAACAACCGATGAGTGGCATCGAATTGTTGCACCACATCATCATCCAAACGCTGAACGCCACTAGCAAGAGGAGCATAGGGAGAAGCCGGCCGAGGCAAAGAAGACAAGACCAGGGCTATACCCTAGGAAGCCCTGGCTACCTCCTCAAATGGCTCCACCGCCACGACCATGGTCACCTGCAGAGCCAGTAAATCAGCAGCTGCGTGATCACCAAAGAACCCTGTCTCCCTCATAGCCACCTCACTGATCGTACAGTTAGGATCCTGAGACTTAGTACACCGGGGCAAACTAGAAGACTGACAAGAGGTCGACTGAGGGTTAAGGGAAGGCGAGGGTCTGCAAGATGATAAGGAAACTCGATGATAAGAATATGAATTAGAAAAAAAAGGAAAACAAAAGCAAAGAAACAGAACGAGGATTCACTTACTCAGCTACCTTCTTCTTCATAAAACTAACAGAAGACCTTAGAGAGGGAACTATAGCAGCAAAAATATCACCACCACCCTGCGACAGGAGTGGCGTGGTCGGTACCAGAGCCCCAGAAGAACTCGAGGTCGACGACCGCTTACTACAAGAGAACAAGGTCAAAGTCAGAACAAAAAGAGGTGTTCAACAGTAGAAAAACAAGAAAACAACTCACCGATGCATAGCAAGGGCCGCATCATCATCCTCATCTTCCTCACTTTCAAACATGGCAACCACAGCGCCATCTGAAAAAGAAGAAAAGTACTCGGTTAAAGGCAAAAATAAACAACAAAAAGACAAAACATATTAATATGCTCACATAGGAGCACGCTACCTATAACTTGAGTACCTAGACGAGTACTCGACTGGCGAGACTTCTTGGTAGCAGACAAACTAGAAGAAGAACAATCCACTCGCCCCCTTTTTCTGACACTACGAGGAGCTCGAGGAACTGGATGAGGAACATACTCTACATATGTGTCAAGAACTGTGAAAGAAACACTAGGAAACATCATGGTGGTTTGAAACTTACTGGTTAAAGATGCCCCAGCAAGATTCTCCCCAATCTCCACAATGGCAGGGCAGTCATCAAGGGGGATCGGATCAACAAAGTTGCGCCCCAATTCCTATAAAAGAGTAAAACAACCAGACGGGAAAGATTAAGCGAAAAGTAGAGACAACAAAGGAAATATGTAAAGTACCCGCATAAGAAAAAACAACTCACAGCAGGAGGCGGGTTGTTAGCACAATACTCAGGGACAGTATGCGGGACGATGCTTACTCCTTTCAACATCTTCTGAAGGCGCTCAAGCACCTCCTCCCTAGTCAACTTAAGGGCAGGGACCATACGAGAAGGGTCCTCCACCCCAGAGTATTCAAAACCGTAAATCTCTCGCTCCTTCAGAGGTTGAACATGGCGGTGAAGAAAACTGGAAATGATCCCGAAGCCGGTCAAGCCTTGCTGTTTTAGAGCACATATCCTCTCAAGAAACGACTTGATCGCTTGGAGCTCATCCACTGTCAGGGGATTCTTTTCCCATCGGTCATTAACCACGGGACTAGAACCAGAATGAACAACAAGAGGAGGAATCATATTGGTGGCATAAAACCACTAGGCACGCCAATCCCTCACAGAATCAACTAAGTCATAATCAAAGAATTTACTCTTACGACCCTGACAAAACTAAATCCCACAACCACCAAGAACATAGGTGTCATCGCTGCGGGGTTGGGGCTTCAGACGAAAGAAGTAACGAAAGAGAGAAAGAGAAGGAGGAATTCCAAGAAAAGTTTCACAAAGATGAACAAAAATAGAAAGATGAAGGATAACATTGGGAGTAAGATGGTTCAAGCTAATCCCAAAATAACTGAGAAATCGATGAAGAAAAGCAGAGGTAGAAAGGTAGAGTCTAGCACGAATAAAGGAGACAAAAAGAACAATCTCACCAGGGCCTAGAGTTGGGACCCGATGCTGGCCTAGAGCTCTCCATTTAGCAATCTCCTTGTCCTGGATCAGGCAATCACTGACAAGCTCACGCAACTGATCCTCAGTCATAGTCGGAGCCAGCCAGACCTTCTGAGCAGCCCTCATGGCCATGAATTCTTGATTTTCAATCACAGAAAGTGATGCCTCCTCGTCTACAAAGGTTGCCTGGGACTTGCTCGCTGATTTCTTCCTACCCATATACCAGCGAAAGCAATAAGGCACTAAGTAACGATGATGCTCAGGCGGCGGTGCTCAGATGACGGCGATAATGGTGATGGTGGAGTGAGGACTAAGGTTTCAAGGCAAAAGCAGGGTAGCAAAGAAAAAGAAGAAAGAAGGCCTTTAAATAGATTTTTACAGCAATAAAAATGCGGCGCACTAGGCCCGTTTAAACACGTCATGAGAACGCAACGGTCCATTTCCCAACACAACTGGCACAACTGAAATGATGGACGGTACACTTCTACACAAGGGTACAGTTCAATGGGCAGATTTCAGACTTATCCATCTAGCACCACGGCAGAGTTATCATATTGCTACAAAAAGAACTCATCAACCAGGAAGCAACGAAGGGTTACCTCACAAGGAACACAAGAACCTGGTTCTTATAGAAAGAACTCAGGAATCTCATAAACAACTAGGACATCAGCAGAAAAAAGAATGATAACTCAGAAGATAAGATTCTTTCCATTATAAATGGCTTCAAAAAATATAAAATTACACATCTTACAAGACCCAACGAACTTGGTACTACAACGAGCAAGGTAGCAAAAAGGAACCTGGACACAACTAGGCTCTGGAATGACAACGTGTTCCAAATTGCTACTCGATAGAACAAACCGCACTCGGCTACACTGTTTTCTTCAAAGGACGAACGTAGTACATCTGAGGCGGAAGTCAGCAGCACGGCGGGACAACATGGACTAGGGAAGGCCAGTGGGCATCTGTCTACCCAAGTCCGATGTGACACTGGATCAGGTGTTGATCTGCACCGGACAGTCATAGGACAGGCAAGGGGGATCTACCCAGAACTGCTGGATGAAGGAACGTATCCCACATCACAAGATTTCCTCCAACTACCGCCACGTACCTCATGGTACAATGCCGCTGCGAGATTAGTCTACCTCTAATCTCTATCACAAGACTCCCTCCAGCTACGACAAGATATATAAGAACTACAAGATATGCCCGGGGGCTGCTCTACTTCAAAAACTATCATATTCATGACTACGGAGATTTCAGACAACATAACAAAATGCTCGATGAATTAAAATAGCACACCAGGAGGGTATTTATAGACCAAAGAAGCAGTGCACATGGACCGAGAGCACCAACGGAACAAACCTAACGAAGGACATAGTGAAAAGACAGAATTCAATGAAAGATGACTCAGGCGTGAAGGAACAATACTCAAGGACAAGCATATTCGAAAGGATATACCAACAATGTACAACTCGTGAACAAACAACATTTACACTCAACCACCACCATACAACTATATCTGACAACAACAGACTACCAGAGAATATGCCAAGACCATGTATCCGAGTTCTTTCTGAATAAAAAAACCCAGATATATGCTCGGGGGCTACAACAGGAGAGGTTTTTAGTTCTTTGAACAACTCAGATTCAAGACCCTCTAACTCTTTGTTTCAAATAGTAAGAGGCTCGGGGGCTACACTCAGTGAGTGCACTTTTTTTTAAAAAAGCGCACATCACTCAGAAGACTTCTTCAAGACAGCAGTTTTCAAACAACATAAGATTAAGACCCTCTAACTTTTTGTTCCACATAGCAAGAGGCTCGGGGGCTACACTCAGTGAGTGCACTTTTTTCTTTGAAAAAGCGCACGTTATCAAGAAGACTTCTTCAAGACAAACCACTTCAAGGACACACGACAAAAAGAATCCAGACCGAGCTATATCCGAGTTCTTTTTGATAAATAACCCAGGTATATGCTCGGGAGCCCTTTGACGAAGAATCAGAACAATTTCAAGACAAGACCCTCTAGCTCCTTGTTCCAAATAGCAAGAGGCTCGGGGGCTACACCCAGACGGATGTACTTTTTCTTCAAAAAAGCACATACCGCTCGAAGATCCCAATAAGCGCTACACGGTTTCACTCAGGAAAGCACTCGGACGATGCTTGTTCCTGCTCGGCAAGACCTGAAGGAACAAGATGAGGCTTCCAGAGCTCAACCATGAAGTGCTCGGGGGCTTGTCGATACGGGACCCACGGGATACCCCACAGGGAAGGGAGAAGATCTAGTCTAACTAGTATTCTTTCCATGTAATCTTAGTAGTAGTAGTATTCTGTAATCCTACTAAGAACTCTCATTGTAAACCGACTAGGACTCTGGCCTCCTGACTATATAAAGGAGGGCGGAGTTCCTGGAGAAGGGACAGAGATAACGCAACACAACACTTTACAATCAATCCAACGCAAAGGCTAACGCCGACTGGACGTAGGGCTATTACTCGATCACGATCGAGGGCCCGAACCAGGATAAATCGACTGTCTCTTGCGTTTACCGTCGAGTTCTGCATACGCTGAAGCCCGAACAAACTGCCCCGGGTACCCTAGTGGTAGGCTATCGGTGGTGAGACATCGACAGCCAGTTAAGACTTGCCACTAGTCTGTACTAACTCTTGGCATGATGTTGTTGAGCACTGTTGATCATTGTTACTGATAACTTGCTTCGTTGATCTTATTCCAGTAATTTGCGTCTATAATTATGCAGGTGCTAATTTGGTTGATTCCACATGGCCACATCAGAAAAGTGAGGGAGTCAACAAAACTCATGATTTTGAGGACAAGATATTGCATTTCTGAACTATTCAGTGCTGAGAAAAGTAAGGTGTTATTTATTGGTTGGAGTAATCTCTGTTGCTATCATGCAGGAACCAATGGTGACTTTGGTTTGTCATGATTCAAGGCAGTGCTCTTGGTGATGTGTTAGTCATATCAGCCCCAGGAACTCAAATGGCTTCAGAAAAATCTCAGTGGTGAGTGCATGACCCTTTTTGGCTCATCTTTACCAAAAGAGCATTTTTCCCTACTTTAGTTCAAGCCATAGCTTATAACTGGCCAAACCCATGTTCATACATAGTCTGTGTCCTATCTATTATGATATCCCATATCATGATTCTAGAAAGTAGACCATTCAACTTACTAATTCAATACAGTACACTTATTATTCAATTCATTGGACTGTTTTAACCTACAATTCTTTTCAAGCAAGGCTATGTTTCTACTTTGTTAGATATGATGTCGACAAACTTTCAGCTACATTTTAGATCCATTGACACCCTTGATACGGCAGGTGTTTTGTGGCTCCAATAGACTGCTCCCTGATGGTTTGCCTCGACCTCCTTCGGTCCTTCCTGTTGTGGTGCTGCTCATGCCTCCACAACTTCTCGTTATCTCCACTGGTCGCTGAAGGAGAGGACACAAAAGGGTACATGAGGGTGAGGGCAGTGAGCCACTGCGGCCACTGCTCGCTGTGCGTGCCATGGCCGAGATATGCGAGAGGGCACTGCGGTGGGATACATGGTTCACACTGCATGAGGCCATTCAGGCACTTCATGATAGGCTATTTGCCATCGATTACATGGAGAAAAGGTTGGAGTACTTTGAACTGCAACCGTACCAATCCGTTAATGCGAGTATTGTTGGACGTTATTGATCTATTCCTAGCTAAACACTGTCAATTACATCATGAAATTTTCTATGACCTGAACCTTTGATTGTTATGGATCAAGCATAAGATGAATTATGAGAGGAGTTGATTAGACAATGCCTCTAGCATAATTGCACTTTTTTTAGTCCAAGCTGTAAGAAGTGTCAATATTTTCTTCTTTTGGTCAATCTTTCCCATATTGAGAGACAATTATGCATTTTTCATAAAATTTTGAGAAGCTGCACAATTACCAGGGGAATGAATTGTGCGAAAATAGCTATCTTTTTCCCTAGCTGGGCACGTGTAAAAGTTACATTTCGAAAAACTGCATGTTGATATCATATTTTTCATGTTTTTCTTATTACATTAGATTATTTGTTGTTTTCGTTGCAACGCACGGGCACTCACCTAGTAATAGGGGTAAAAATGATCACCCTTTTCGCTTGAACTTATCAGTCATGATATATTATTTTTATCTGACAACGAAACAGTTTCAGCCGGTTTATCAGCTACATAACCAATAGAGATAAATTTTGTTTCGTGACGCCCCGATCTCTGTATTCAACTCTTGACCGTTTTTGCTATCCTCGTTTCAACAAAATTAGCTATACGAGCATTTTCGTTATATTCCCGTTTATGGTCTGGTTAGTCTATCCAATAATGCAGCCTAACTAATCCCACGGCACCGCAGCAGCCTAGTGTAAGTAGTTGGCTTAGAGCAACTCCAAGAGCCTCAGTAAAACCTTACGTGTATTCCGTTTTAGCGTTTTCTGGAAAAAATCGTTTCGTCTTTGTCGCTTGGTAGATTTGGATATTGAGGGTCGCTCGCCATCTGCGTTTTCCTGGTGTTTGTCCGCCGCCAGCAGCATGCAGGCCCACGATCTTCTCATGCAAGACACAGTCTCACATCTGTATCGTCTCAAGTCTAAAATAGAGAGCCAAAAAAATATGCATTTTGTGAGAGCACCTATAGAGACGCTTTACAAACTTCATTTTCTTTATGAAGCTACTGCATGGTGGAGTTTGTAGAGCCAGGCCGGGCCCTAGGGCAGGGCGAGAAGGGCATCCGTCCTAGGCCCATGGAGCCGAGGGGCCCCTCCCCAAGTAGGCATAGATTAGCACTAGTATTCAACGTTTTAGCCCAGTAAACATACAACATGTAAATCAACACCGTGTGTCCGTGATCACGCGACTCGTCTCCTCTCTCCTCCGACTTCTCGGCTTCCTCACGAGTCATAGCAGCAGGCAGACACTGCCGCCGCTAGACAGCGAATCGCCGACCGGGCACGGCTGCACGGTGATCCTCATAGGGCAACAACTTTCAGCAGGCAGACACTGCTGCCGCCAGGCAGCGAGTCGCCGGCGGGGCACGTCTGCATGGTGATCCGCATAGGGCAACGACTTTCAGCAAGCAGGCAGCAGCAGCCAACAAATCATGTGTGAATCTCTGTCATCCCTAATCATGTGTTAGACACTTGACTCCCTAAGGCGGTGTAGAATTGTTTAATCTTTGTGAATTCTCTTTTGTCTAGCGTACTGATATTATTTAAAATTGCATTTACTAATTGTTTCTCAAAATTGAAAGTGCTAAAGAAGAGATCTATACTGTCACAAGAGAGGTTAAGTGGATTGACAACATTATGCATGGAGAAACGTTTGTTGAAAGAGATTGATATTGATACCATCGATGATAACTTTTAATCCGTTCGGCTGGCTATGCTGTTGGCCGCTGCTGCAAAAAGCAAGCAGCAAGCACTATTCATCCAAGCTTCAAAGAAGCCAGTTGTAGCTTAAAGGCAGGCAGCTAAACGGTGCCTTTGCGTCGAGAAATGTTAGGAGAAATTTTTGAGGTGTTTTAATATGTATACAAATTATTTTATATAAATATTAATAACATTTCATATATGTGTATATATATGAGTAGTACTTAGTAGTGTTATCATGTTTATAAAAAAGATCCAAAATTTTAGTTTTGTTCTAGGTTCACAAAAACTAAAGACCGGCGTCGTGTAAAGTAGAGTTCGTTGAGCAGTCCCAAATACACCTTTAATATGCTATGGATTTATCGTGTTGCACTCAGTGGCAGAGCTCTCGGTAGGGTTGGGTATGACAGATGTCCTACACCTCAAGTTTTTCATGTTTTCTTTTTGTTGTGGTTGTATCATGTTTTTTTTTTCCTCAAGGTCTATGTCATTAATGAAGGCGTGGAGCTCGGACAATTCTACTGCCGCACCTCACTTTTTATCTGTCATCCACCATTGGTTGCACTTATGTACTCTTGTCATCTTTTTGATCTTATGGTACTAAATTAGAATTACTTATGTGATGATAATGTTGTTGTGTCATTTGGGTGTTTTGTAATTTAACTGGGCGTGTCTCATTAACTCAACTAAGTTATAGCGACCACGATAAAGTGTGAAATTAGCTAAAGATAGACTCAACTTAGGGCCTGGATAAGTTTCAGATTCTTAAAAATCAGTTGTTGCCTCTAGTTTCTAAAATTTGAATTTCGAGGAAAAACTAGTGAGGGTGTTTGGATCTCCAGTTTTTAAAAATATGACTTTATTTATTGCTTATAGGTCACAAGAAACTAGTAAAAGCTTGATATTAACAGTTTTTTTTGTTTTTAAGAATCTAGCAACAACTAACACAAGAAACTAGATAAAAAGTAGTCTGTTTGGATCTCATCTAATTTTTAAAACCAGATTCTTAAAAACTTGATGATCAAAACCGGGTCTTAGGATTAGATGGATATTGCATTGTATCTATTGTGAAGTTGAAAAGACGAAACGGCGCTTACCACCCACGCGCGTGTCAAGCTGAGGCGTGGTGCGTGTTAATAAAAGTCGAGTCGCGGGCTTAGGACGGCTAGACCACGACACATGTGGTACTATACCAGCGAAGGTACCACTTTGAGTTTTTGATTGATGACACCGAGGTGGTGTTTGAATTCGGTGACTAAAATTTAAGAGATGTCATGTAAGGATGTCATATGGGATGTTCGGATACTAATAAAAAAACAAATTACAGAATCCATCAGTACTCCACGAGATAGATTTATTAAGCCTAATTAATCCGTCATTAGCATATATTTACTGTAGCACTACATTGTCAAATCATGGACTAATTAGGCTTAAAAGATTCGTCTCGTAAATTAGTCGTAAGCTGTGCAATTAGTTTTGTAATTAATCTATATTTAATACTCTATGCATATGTCTAAATATTCAATAGGACAACGACTAAAATTTAGGAGGAGAAACCAAACACCTCGATCTGAAATTTATTTCTGCCACGTTTGACCTGATGCCTGTTAGGTTCGATCAGCTGTTCCAATAAAGTGGGCCTAGTGGGAGACAAGTGCATTCCGTCGGCCCACACAGAAAGGGAGAAAAAGGCCTCTTTCTATTTTATGGGCCCAACTTATGATGCGAATATATAGATGAGCAAAACTTGAGTGGTTTTCCATTAAAAAAACTCGGACGTATAAACCGCTCGGCACTCGGCAGCTTCATTCTTTCTTGTTCAAATTTGACTGATATCAGTTTTAGCAATGTTTGGTTATTACGTAAAGTAACAAATAGTATTGTTACATTTTTTTTTCATCAAATTTACTTTCACAATGTTAATTACTCATATATGCTTTTAAATGTTTGCATAAGCATTTGCTGCAAACTGACGTACTACAATGTTACAACATACACAGTTCAAAATGTGCATAAGTATTCTGAAAAGAACGCTATTTTCCCCCCCAGGGAGAGAGATTTCAGATGGAATGCTGTTCCCTGTGGCAAAGGAGATGGGAACGAGATATCGCCGCAGACCGGTGGTGGCGCCTCGACAATAAAGTTAACTTACTAACTTCAAAAAAAGAGAGTAAATTAATATACTAGTATAAAAAATTATAAATACAGATACATAAATCATATGAAAGTGTGTGAAGACATCCTCAATAGTATGAGCTAGTTATTAGCTATAAAATAATTTATCTAATTATACTAACTTTTATCACAGCTCATAACATGAATATCCACACGTGACATCCTCGTATAATCTTGAAATGTATATATGAGTCTATGAGACCAGCTCTTAACTAAGACTTAGTTTCTCTCTCTCTTTTAATTAAAAAATGAAACAATGCTTTGAGCTAGCTTGGAGCTGCGTTAGGGCACACCCTCAATATTATGAGATACTCCCTCCGTTCCATAAAAAATATCATTCTCACCTTTCGAGAAGTCAAACATTTTTAACTTTGATCAAATATATAAAATAAAATATTAATATTTATGGTACATAATTAGTACCATTAGATAAATCTTTGGATTACACTTATTTGGAGATATAAATATTGCTAATATTTACAAACCTGGTCAAAACTAAGAAAGTTTGACCCGCACGTTTCCTATAACGACACTTTATATGTGATAGAGGGAGTAGTTAGTAACTCTAAAACAACCACTCTAAATGATAATAACTTTTTTAGCACATAGCTTAGAATATGAATAACCCCACATACAGGGGCGGAAGCCAAGGTATCTGGCAAGGTCTGGCAGCTGCCATACCTAAAATAAAATATGTAGAAAAGACCAAGTATATGTTGTATATACATGTCAATACGAGCCATTACCTTTTGGATTTCTATTATATTTGTTGATCACAAAGTAATATATATTCATATTATGTTGTAGTAAGCCATTGCATAGATGCATATTAGATGTTTCATCTTTATAAACTTTGGCACACCTTAAAATTATTCCTGCCTCTGCCACTGCCCACATGACAACCTCACCTGATCTCGGACTATATGCATGATGAGATTAGTTCTTGATTAAGAAATAGTTTCTCTCTCTTTTATTAAAACTAATAGAAATGCACGTGCGGCACGCACGTGTGCATAAAAAAATCATACACAATTATGAAATAAATTTTCTCTCTCGGAATACAACAAACTAATAGTAAGTGTATTTAACAATTTAATCATGGCGTGCTCCTTCCCTCAACCAAGGTCCAAGATAGGCGTAGAACATACAAACTAATAATAAATCTATTTTACAATTTAATCATGGTATGCTCACCCCCTCAACCAGGGTACAAGGTATGCCACTTAAGATATTGATGCTGCAGTGTATGTTTCAATAGCTAAAAAAGTGATCTGTTAGGTCTTCTTGTACGGTTAGGTCCTTTCAGAGAAAAAAAAATTAAAGGTCCATGGCTCAATTCCATGATCTAGGTCGATCTTTTTTTTGCATAACGTGTAAACATAGATACATTGACCTCAAAAAGAAGTGAATCCAACACGAACAAAATTACACCATCATATAGAAGTGAAAGAGAACACATTTTTTTTAACGAACTTCTATTTGTTAGATTAAAAAATATTGAAACTATTCACACATACATCAATGGAAAGTAAATTTCCAAAAAATGGGTGATTTTGCCCACAAACATCGAAAATGAATGTTCTTCTAAAAATACTTTCCTCCATTGCTATCTATGCCGCTATATCCTTGATTTGCTCTGCTTTTCAAATAGAAGAATCAAGAAATCCAGCCGTCAATAGCAGTAGTGTACAAAATCGACTATCGTGGCAAACCAATAAATCTGAAAATGGAAAACACAATAAGTTAGACATCTGGCACTTTCTTCAGTGTCCATATTTGTTAATCAACCCATAGTCAAGGAAACAAGGCTAAAGTGTCCTTTGTTAAAAAAAATTCATTGATTTTAGTAATTATATGATTCAGTTTCATTAACAAGTAACTCAGTATACAAATAAAAGTTGTGGACTGACCTTGCTTGATTTAGTAGAGATGAATAATAGAATATTCAGGGAAAAATTCTGGACAATTCTACAGTCAATTGGAGAAGGCAAGGAATTTAGGAACAAACACAAACATAAAGAATATTTAGGACAAGGCTAGTAGTTCTTCATAGCATTTTTATAATAGATAGCAACCATTACTTTTTTTAAAACAAAGTATCGACTATTATCCTATAATATGCATTCATTTTACATTTGCCATATCATTATTGCTAATTTCATGCTGGCTAAGCGGTTAACAATATCAAACAATGGAAAGTGATAAAGTCCATGGCCGTCGTGGCTGCATCCCTTTCCATCAGTGATGGATGTATAATGAATATGTCGTAGATGATGAAAGAGTTTCCACAGCAAAACTGGATATGGCAATTTGTTCTTTGTCAAGATTTTTATATGACTAAGGACCCGTTTGGCAGGGCTCCGCGAACGGCTCCAGCTCCGGCTCCTGCCGAAGCCCTGCCAAACGGGTGACGGGAACAATGGCTCCGCTGCCAAAGCCTGCCAGAGCCGGAGCCCTTTTTCTATTGCGCAGACGGAGCCACAAAACCAGGCTCCTCCTGGCTCCTCCTTCCTCGGGGCGTGAAAGGACGCGGTGGCCCTTCTGCTTGACCGCGTAGCAGCCAGGCCAACTGGTTTCCTTGCGTACGCATGCTTTGTCTTACGTAAAGAAGAGGAGGACCCTGTAGCAAGAATAATAGAAAAAGCAACTATTAGCTTCTTATTACAGGTTCAAAATCGCCTGGTACTTGTAAAATATGTAATAAATCACAAAAATATAAATAAAATGTAAAACCAAGTTAAAGCAAGGGCATTATGGACATTCACCCTCTTCCATCCATTCTACAAAAACAGAAGGAGCTATTTTACCAAATGTTTTCCAGAACGGCTTCAGCTCCTCCAGAGGAGCTGCTCCTTCAGAGGAGCCAGAGTCGGAGCCATTTTCAGAGGAGCCAGAGCCCTACCAAACAGGCCCTAAAGTACTCCCGCATACAACAGGATTTGCAGTTGAACACGAAGGCAAAGTGAGGTGACGTTGAACAGGCCAAAGCAGATCGGAACCCGCTGCCGAACGCCATTGAATCGAGCACCCCCAAGATCCGCCTCTGCGCAGCGCACCTCTCGCAAAAGAGAAGACTGGGGAAAGTGCCATTGGAGTTTCATGGAAGATATTTGGCACAAGACTATTAGCACTGAATTCGCATAATAAAGGAGAACATAAGCTTTAGATAATTTGGCACATGATTATTAGCACTGAATTCACATAAAGGAGACCATAGGCTTCAGATAATTTTGCTAGGATTATTAGCACTAAATTCATACAAAGCAGATTAGCTTCACAGAGCATCTAACCACTCTTGACTCAACCAATGCTTAAGCAGGAAATTGTCATTTTTAAGCAAAATTTGCAATCAAAACTCAAACTATGAACATAGATAGAACAAAAAAAAAGAAAGTTACTTAGCATCTAATCATATTAGGCAGATATCTCATATTAATTATCTAACCAATGGTGACAACGTAGCTATTTGGGCACAAGAATATGTAGCACACCTTTTACTCAAACTGCTTGCCTCGAACTGCTATTACATGTATATGATGCAGCAAGGGGTTGCTTTGACCCAAGGCAACCTTGACACAGTATGTTTTTAGTTTGTGATGACGAAAGAACAAGCTCTGCAGCATTTGAAGATGTTGTGAAATATATTAGAGGAACTTGCGGATGCACTTAGAAAATTGCTCAAAGCATGAAGTTCTTACCGTTACAATTCAAACAATTAACGCATCTCCTTTTAACTACTAGATCAATGGTGGAACAAATCATTTTTTCCACGGTCTCCAAGGGAGATTTGTCAGATGCTTGCAGCATGTCATGCAAACTATTGTCATTCCCTAAGTAAATGTAATCCACAGGGTGTTTTTTGGTACTTCCAGTATGTTGTTCAAAGTAATAGGCCGAAACAACCTGTAACATGAGAAGGAGAGTAGCATAATAGATAAAAAGTTTTTGTTCTTTAACAGTTGATAGACTGTGGAACCCATACCTTTGAGCCATTACAGGACAGACAAAAACAATGTATATTGCAATTGCAACCAGTAATCACTCCTTTTAGCACAGCCTTCTGCAACTTGCAAACATAAATTACTTGTTAATAATTGCATGAGATACAAAAACCAGACAGATAACCAACCAAGACAAAATGCCATCAAAGCAACTCTAATTCCATGATGGCAACTTTATCCTTAAGCAGTATAATAAGAATAGAAATTCAGTTACTCTTGTGCTCCTCGGTAGCGTCATGTACTCAGCCTCCACCCCCTCTGGCACTCGGTGCAATACATCCACACTCCCTCAATACCAGCCATCAAGGACAAACACTCAGACTCCCCATCCTCTGTAGAACCGTCATCAAGGAAACACACCACCACAACGGCGATGCATGCAGTAGTCGCTCACGCTGCCGACCCTCCCATCCCAAAGCCCTTGCTTCCTAGATGTGGATTTTTGTAGGGGATGCCAGCGACCTTGAGTGGCCCGGTGAGGTTGTCGGTCTTTGAGGCCGTGAAGGCATCGTAGGCCTATAGGGGTGAGGGCGCCATCGCTGTCCCATGCTTGTCATCGCCAGAAGAAGGCAGGGCTCTAGCCATGGCGTGCTCCACGGGCACCAAAAGTGGAACGACGAGGTGAATGGTGGGCGCTAGCGGAGCGAGGAGACGAGGACGACGAGATCAGGGTGAACTTTGGGCAACTTTTTAGAGGCGGAGGGGATAAGCACGAGACGCTCCTCTAGCTGGCGGCAATTGGATGTTGGCATGGAGGAGAAGGCCAGCCTAGGGCCTCAGCGGTGATGGCATAGGGTGGATGGTGATGGGGAAGGAGGATCGTCCGACGTCTGCATCTCGAGGATTCAGAAGTTACCGGTGAGTACACGTGGATGGGTATGCGGTGGGTGGGTGAAAAAGAAAACACGATTGAGGGGTCGCATAAGATTCTACGATGGTAGGAACGCGTAAGATTCTTATGGTGAGCATAAGATTTCATTGTGGCCCATAGTTACATGGATAAGCACCGTTAGATCTAAATACAATAATGCGTCCGAGGGTTCTGATATAAGGTGGGTAACAATGTTTGGGTGAAATATATTTTTCAATTCCTTCGCTCTTTTATAATATAGATATGAAATAATATGCTTAGGGCTAGGGACACAGGTTTCGTTGGGTTAACCCAGCCATCCACTATCCAACAACGACTTTATTGCTAAGGTGCCCTTAACATTCCCTATCCTTCTTATTTGAATAAAATATTCTATATATGAACTAGCTCTTTTAATACTATTGGAGTTGTCCTAAGAGCGTCCACAATGGAGGGTTCTATCCTGGTCCTATATATCTGTTAAGAACTCAGCTCCATACATTGCGAGCCTGGTCCTATAGAGAACCTACTCCCATGTATTGAACCGGCTTCTATTTTTCACTCTCATGCTTTTGCCCACTCTCATGCGTGAAGGGAGAGGATGTAGCACCCGATTTTAAGGACAAAACCAGATATACACCATATGTGAGCCCAGGAAGTCAAATCACACATATGGCTACAAATAAGGGGTAATATCAAAAGACAATGCTTTGTTACATAACGTATTAGTACAAAGAATATAACCTTAGGCACAAACAGCGGGTAGATAACTCCGATCTTTAGGTGAAGACTCCAAATCCATAAGGACAACTGACTGGTTGATCACAAGCCTAACTGCTCTAGAATCTAGCAATCTGGTACCCATCTAGGATTTTTCCAAAGTATTGAAAAGTAAAGCAAGCGTAAGTACATATCATACTCAGCAATATGGCATGGAGTTCATGAGGCTCAAAAGGTTGACACTGGTTTAACTACGGTTAACTTTTATGAGTCACAATTTTAAACAATTGAGTAACCACAAGTTTATCATAAGCCCATATAAACACATGATCAGGTAAACATGAGTAATGAATAGCATAAACAATTAATCAATAAAGATCATCTATTCCGTAAGGAGTCCAAGACCGCTTGTGTCCGTGAGCACGACTGATATACCAGTTTTACACTCTGCAGGTTATACACTTTCACCATGAGCCATGATACCCATATGCCCGGATTTATAACTCCCAAAATACTTCCAAGGTGAGCAGGCAGGGATCACTATGAAGTCTTTCAAAGGTTCGTCTAATAAGTTAGGGCCGCTAGGATTCTAATTGGCAAACAGATGTAGAGCTCCCCTTCCAAATGGCACATTCCGCACAGGTTATACACATAAGGACAGAGGCCGCACTATACCCGATTCATCAAGCGGCTCTTGTGCCATAAAAGTAACCACTAACAAGCTAGAAAAGGTTCTCATACGACTAAAGTCAGAGCCATGTAGTACTCATGGTTGTATTGTAAGTCCTGGATGATCACTTATAGATAAGTTCTTAGGGAGAGAAATTTAAAGCATTTAAAAAGTAGCCAAACACTCCAACCCCCTTTAATCATGTTGCTAAAAAGTCATCTTTTAGTGTTTATTGCATATAACATTAGTCAAGTTACAAGATCATGGTCTTTAATTGAGCGCTAGCATCATACTACCCAATGCATATACCCACGGTGTCAAGGTACAAAAGACTAGGATATCCTTAATGGTAGCCAAGGTAGACACATGCAGTATGATTAAAGTGTGATTAATGTGAATAGGACAACAAGAATGATCATATGCTATACTTGCCTTAAACTCAGATCCTTCTTCAAGTCTAAACCTTCAATGAGTTGCTTTTGGATTCACCACGTATAGCTCATCGATTGGACAAGATCATAAAGCACCACACAAGCATCTAAGCACAAACATGCATAGCAAACAAAGACTATAGATTAGAGCAGTACACCAATCAATGAAAAAGGTTTAAAAACTAATCTACGCATAGCTACGAGCACACATACGCGAAATGTACTCTAATCAGAGCTACGGTGGAAGAGAAACGTCTACCGAAAGATTCAAAAAGTAAACTATAAGCTTTATTTATTTTAATTATATAAAACATATATAAGATACTTCAGAGAAATATCTAGATTGAATCAATTCAAATTATATTTGATTTGGAAAACCAAGATAAAACTAATCTTATTTTATTTAGAAAAGGTCGAAGTGGAAAATCTAAGTTGCTTTTAATTGGAAAACTAATTGCATATAGATTGATCAACTTAACATTTTATTTGAAAGCATAGAACATGTTAAACAACGCTACTATAATGTAGATTACGTCATTATGAATCTAACACAACTTGAACGGATCAAATCGGCCTTAAAACAAAGATTTTATGCATAAAACAAGTGCAGTGGCAAACCTATAAATACTGAGATGGATTTTCGAATTAAAATAAATAAAATTGGGATTTTGAATCTGTCGAAGGACTGCGGGTTCTATTTGTAGAAAATAGAGGGGCTCTTTTGAAAAAGGCCATAGCTGAACCGTTGTGGTTTGATCTGGGCCATCGGCTGCTGCGGTGCGTCTTGGGAGACGCGGAGAGGCGCGGGCAGCCGGGTTTTATAGCACGAAGGCGGCACCAAGGATGGAAGGAAGAGATCGAGAGGGGGATTCGGGTGGCGGAGGAAAAAGGAAGGTGGCGGCGCTGACGTGTAGGGCCCACCGATCAGCAAGACAAGGGAGCGGGGCCCAGGCGTCAGACAGAGGGAAGGAGAGGAGGGCTGTCACGCGGGTGGCTGCTGGGCCGGGCGGTTAAGCAGGCCGGCTGGGCTTCGGCGCGCGCGGGCCGGCTGGGTGAACCTGGGCTGCGGAGGAGAGTGAGGAGGCTGGGCCAAAAAGAGAGAGGGGTGAGGTTCTTCTTCTTCTTCTTTTCCTAAATTTCCAAAGCAAGCAATTTTTAAATGCATTTGGATTCATTTTGGAGTTTGGGTTCAAAACACTCAATACAATAAAACATATGCACCAACATGTATGCACAAAAATATTGCTATTCCCTATGATGAATTTTAATTTTTAATGAAAATTTTTATTTTCCTATATTTTTATGAGCACGAAAATTCATAATTAAATTATTTTAACCCTATTTTAAAATGTGCAAATTTTAGAGTGTCACATAGATAAGTTGTGCTACAAAGTACTGTGGGGGCATTTATAGATCCAACCCCCAGTTCCAAACACTAGGGGCAGTTATGATGTCACATCTTCGTAAGAAAACAGGGGTGGTTCTATACATTGGGAGACGCCCTAAGTAGGTTTATTATCTCTCTGCCACTTAAGTAGGTGTATTTTGTTTTTCTTAAGAACAATATAATTGCAATCAGACAACGTAACAGAGAGCACACCGATACTAGGGTTGACAAATTGCACCCGTACTTTATAAATAAAAAGAAGATGGACAAATCCACGTCAAACTATATGTTAGTATCAAACATGAGCATGCATCGTTTCTTTTCCCGTGAACGTGTACTATGCATGCAGCATGTCACCATATAATTTAATTAATTGCCTGCGAGGCATATGGTCTTTGTCTCCGGAACAAGTACACCTGCGTCACCTTTGATCTGATCCGATAAGCTAACATAGAATTACGTCGCTCACAGGAACGTCAAGCCCAGATCTGCAATGATGACTCCAGGATCCCAATGCCTTGGCTTGTGCCCAGTTTTCTATTTATTGCTCTCTCTGCGCCGTCGTTCAAGGAGTTTGTTTCTTGTAAGCATGGAAGAGTGAGGAGATTCATCTTGTTAATCCAACTGTAAGTTATATATATACCGCTTATGTTGTGTGCATGATCTCGTCACTTCCATCAGGTAGCTAGTCATGACAAAAGCAAGACCTAGCTTCTTTCTGCACGCGCACGCCCGCATGTACTGATCTACTAGGGTGGTGTTTAAATCTTGGAAGTAAAGTTTATGATGTCAAATTGGGTGTCACATGGGGTTATCGTATGGGGTGTTCGGATACTAATAAAAAAACAAATTACAGAATCCGTCAGTAATCCGCGGGACGAATTTATTAAGCTTAATTAATCCGTCATTAGCACATGTTTACTATAGCATCACATTGTCAAATCATGAACTAATTAGGCTTAAAAATTTGTCTCGCAAATTAGTCGTAATTTATGCAATTAATTATTTTTAGTCTATATTTAATACTACATGCATGTGTCCAAATATTTGATGTGATAAGGAGTAAACTTTAGGGGGAGGAACTAAACAAGGTCTAAATAAAGATTTATTATATATATGTATATGTACTTGTACGGCCCTTTGGATCCCTATAGATAATAGTTACTCCCTCCGTACTAAAAAAATAAAGTTATTTTGACAAGGCTTGGGTCAAACATTGAGAATATAAATCATGAATAACTTTTAAGTTGTTGAGTTTGGAAATGTGAAAGCCATATAAATAGTTTTGTCTTGAAAAATACTTTCATAAAAATATACATATATCACTTTTTGATAAATATTTTTTTATAAAAATAAGGAGTCAAAGTAATACTTTGGAGACCGTGTCGCTGTCTAAATCGACTTTATTTTTTAGTATGGATTTCGAGTTACCATCGACGAGTAAATTTCTAGTATTACGTGTCTGGCTCGGATGGTGTGCTTAGAGGATGAAAGCATCTAGGCCCCTAGTTAGGTTTTGGTGATTAATGACAATATGAGATTACTATGACTAACGTGTGTTTTGCAGAGGCAATAAAGTTAAGTCAAGGTAATGACAATTGATTGGGCAATCATTGTTGTCATGCCCCTACGATGGAAAATCATTTCGGTTTTCAAATAATGGACGACAAGGTTAATGATGACTAGTTCTAAGTGTCGTTTGATGTTGAAGAGACATTTAGAGTAGTTTAGGACTTTATTTTTCCTTTGGTCATACTATTAAGGAGGGTATGGACTAGTAGCTTGACCTAGGTGAGTCTAGTGGGTTATGTGTGGTGCACACTTATCAAATCTAGCACTAGGTAGCTCCGAAGTAGCCCTAAGATCAATTGGAGCAAACTTCATTCATATATGATTTCGAGTTGGAAGTGAATGGAGGGTCAAATGTTGACCGGACGCTGATTCCGGTGTGACTGGACGCTGGCACAGAGTTCGGTCAGTTCATTTGATTAAGATAAAGTCGTCTGGTTGCAACCAGATGTTGAAAGAAGAGTGACCGGACGCTGGGTGCCAGAGTCCGATCAACTCCAAAGAGGTTCCAGAGAGGGAGAATTCTGATCGGACGCGTTCGGTCAGTGTTAACCGAACGTTGGTCAGGTTCTGGTTACTGACCGGACGCTGAACAGCGAAGCGACTGGACTCTAGGCTCCAGCGTCCGGTCAACATCAGTAAGGTTCTAGAGAGCAGTTTTCGTGACCAGACACGTCCGGCCAGTGCTGATCAAACGTAGGTCAGAGTCTGGTCACAACTTAACGGCTCTGTGGCGGAGAGAACTAACCGGAGCGTCCGGTCATCTTGACCGGAGCGTCCGATCACCCGGCAGAGTGCTAACTTAGGCACATAACGGTTCGTTTTGAATGAGGGGATACAAATACTTTCTCTATTCATTCAAGGGAGTACTCTTACCCATTTCAACAGCTAAGAAACACCCTTGAGAGTACCAAGAAGAGCAAGAGTCTAGTGAGGTGATTGAGATTTGAGAATCCAATATTAAGGCCTCATTAGTGAAAAGAGAGTAGCAAGTGTGGATCCACCCTTCTCATTAGTCTTTTTGTGGTCAAGTGAGAGTTCTTGCTTGTTATTCTTGGTGATCACCATCACCTTGATGGCTTGGTGGTGATAGGAAGTTTGGTGATCATCCAGCGGAGCTTGTGGATGACCCAACTCAAGTTGTGAGCGGTTGTGGGTGATTCACCGCGATGGAGTATCGAAGAATCAACCCATAGAGAGCACTTGATCCTTGCATGGATCAAGGGGGAGCTACACCCTTATGCAGGTGCTCCAATGAGGACTAGTGGAGAGTGACGACTCTCCGATACCTCAGTAAAACATCACCACGTTCCTTCTCCTCTCTTTACTTTAAGCATTTATATTTGAGCAATTCAATTCTTATCTTTACATACTTAGAATTGACATGCTAGAGTAGGATTGGAACTTAGGGTGCTAAACTTTTGTGCAGTAGATCAATAGAATCACTTTCTAGGCACAAGGGGTGAAGTGGGATAAGTGTAGGGTTTAATTATTGCAAAGAATTTTAGAATTAGCCCAATTCACCCCCCCTATTAGGCATTTTGATCCTTTTAGAGGATACGAGGTTTATACTGGTTTGGGTAGAAAGTCCCTACGTTTAGTTAGTCGCTGCTGCTCGTGTTACTAGCATTGAATGTTTGTAGTTGGGGTTATAAACAGGTGAGAGAGGGATAGGTCCCAAGTCTCTAGTGAAAGGAGTGAAAGGGTGCTGAGAGCTCAGTTGCTGCTCTTGTGTGTATTGCATCTGATCGGTTTAGGGTCAGATCGGATCCCCTTCATGGGATGCCCTGCTTTCTCTTTTATAGGTCAAGGGAAAGCACAGGTTACAGTGGAGGAAAAGATAAGAACGAAAGAGGAGTCCTTCAGGATCATCGAATCCTTCCTATCCTTTATGCGGGTCCCACTGACCCTATAATGTCAACAAGGATAGCTCCACATCATGGCCCTATCCGTCACTAGTGCCATACGCAGGCCTCGTCTGCCGATCATGGCGTTCCATTATGTCGCAACGAACGTCAATAGCACTAGTACGCCTGACGCTGTTCCTAATGTGAATCCTTAGGTATGGCCCATCGTGGCCACGGGTTACATCGGGGCATGCCGGTCTCTTTCCTTGGTGTTAGCGTTTTGACCCAGGCCTATACGCTTAGACCTAGAGTGGTTGGCGGTGGTATGGGTCTCCGTCGGGCGAGACAAATCTCATGACCTCAGAGTCGGGCGAGGCAGAGCCTGCCCACAGTGGTCAAGCGAGGCGGAGCACAAACCCAAGGGTCGAGCGAGGTGGATCCCACAACCTCTCAGTCAGGCGAGGTGGAGCCCGTCCCTAGAGGTCCGATGAGGCAGAGCGTAAACTCAAGGGTCAGGCGAGGCGGAGCCCGTGGCCTCGGGGTCGGGCGAGGCGGAGCACGGACTCAAGGGTCGGGCGAGGCAAAGCCCACTCCCAGAGGTTGGGCGAGGCAGAGCTTGAGCGCCTTAGGGTCGGTTGGAGCTGTAGTCGCACTCTTGACTGCTCAAATGAATCAATGTTGATGGTCATTAGCTCCTCCTCTTTGGGTACCCTAGTATTGGTCCCCGAGAGTAGACCCCAAGCCTACGGAGGAGTAGAATACTCCTTCAGAGGATTTTCTGAACGGGAGGACTCTGAGGGCCTTGGACTTCTTTTGTCGCCCATGGCATGACCTGGGGACAGTGATTCCCTTTCATCACGATCGGACCCCTTGGGGGTATAGCCCAGAGATTTGGTGGGTCGGAAAAGGTCTTTTCCTGATTTCGACCCCTATGGGGTCTGTCGTTCTACGATCATGCGCTCGATCTCCATGCGAGTCAAACTTTCCTCGAGCCCTCGCTAATAGCAGGGGTCCGGTCGAGGGTCGGCTCATCTTTGTGATCGTCTTCCCCTAAGCATTTTTCTGATAAAAATAGAGGGGCTAAGCCATGCCATGATTTTCCTCTATGGACGAATCATGGTGCTCGATGAGCTATTAATGGGCTGGTCTGAGTGGGGCCCCGACATCCCGTTCATGGGGATCCAGCTTGGGTCAGCTAGTGACTGACTCTAGATTCTCAGCGGTCAATCCATATAGTTCTGGGGTCCGTTCGATCAGTCCAAAGGGCTCTCTGCCTTTCTTCGAGGAAAAACCATGGATCGTATCTGGCCGAGACTCGAACATGGACCGGGATGCCCACGGTGCTTGTGCTCCTGGGTACTAGCCGCTAGCGGGCCTATCTCTTTCCACCCCACTCTAAAGATGCCTAGAGCGGTTGTCGAACCCATCGGTTGGCTAACCTTTGAACTCCTAGGCCTAAACGGGCCGTAGGAGTGTCTTTAGCTCCGTATCCCTCTTACCTATGATGGGTCATGACCCGTTCGGGGAGGCAAAACGTTTGACGAGTTTTCTGAGGGGACGGCCATAGGTTGTGTGCGCACGCCCCATGTTTTCCTAGACGGTAAACGGTAAATGGGCGGTGACCCTCCATTTAGCGTTTAGACTGTGTAGACACCATTTAGACGGTGTCTAAACGGATTAAACGGTTTTGTTACTGTAGCAAGGTTTCAATAGTTTTGTATATATAATTATATATAGATGTCAATTTTACATGTAAGATACCTTGCATAATTCCATAAGTCACAGAACATGTACAAAACATGAGAAGGGAAAAGAACATGAGTCACAGAACTGCACATACCTTGCATAATTTGAGTTTCTGAACTTGCATAACTCCATGTCCACTCCTTTGACTCGATATAATCTATGCACATATAGGAGAAAATAAGTACTATGACATGCAAACTAAAGCCACATGCAATATGCCAATATTTGACTCTTTGCAAACTAAAGCCACATGCAGTAATATGAAAGTTCACAAATCAGTTCAGAATTAGGCAATTAGCAGAAGTGGCAAGCATTAGGCAAATCACAAATGGTTCACAAACAACCAACACACAACATAGTTCTTAGTTCTCACAAGGCACAAATAGGACAACATTACACAAATAGTTCACACTCATAATAAAAAAACAAGGCTCTGATCATATCATATGACTTGGAGCAGCTCAATCGTCACTAGTCCTAGCCCCCTCCTCTGCCTCATAGCCTATTGTGACCACATCTTCTTGGTCAGATTCAAACTCAATTTCTTCCTCGTCAATATGATCATCCTTAGGTTCAGGTTCAGAGTATATGTCTTCTTCAATCTCTCTTGGCTGATTCAGTCTTGCACTTCTCCGAAGTAAAGGGACTTCCTCAGCACCACAAGTTTCTACAATTAGCTGCCACGTCAGCCCCGTAACAAGATCAACATCATTGATTTCATCCTCTTCTCCACCTTCCACAATCCACCCTTGAGCATATGTTGCTTCAGTAGCTAGAAGGGAATCCACCTTTTGGTTCTTCTTAGCCTTATCTTTCTTCTGTGCATGGAGAGCATTGAATTGAACAAACACAAGTTGCTCAAGCCTCTCACAAGTGAGCCTGTTCCTTCTTTTAGTATGAATCTACAAAAATTAGATTGTGAAAGGAGTGTATACAACACAAATTTTGAGAATTTGAAGCTCTTCTTTATGAATTAGGATTTAGGATGCTTACCCCTTCATGGCAACTCCAATTTCTTTCACAACCTGATGCACTTGAAGTCAAGGATAGAATTTTGATAGCCATCTTTTGTAGTACTGGTACTTGTGTTCCATAGTTTCCCCACCATTTGGCTGCAAAAAATAGAAACAAAAAAATTAGTGAAACTTGTGCAGCCAGTTACAGCCAGGAGCAGCAGCAGCCAATAGCCAACAAAAAAATTACTAAAACTTGCATACCAGGATTCATGTCAAAGTCCTTACAGCCAGCAGCTACCACTTGTTTTCCAAAATGACCAACACAGTCTTTGAACCTGTGCACCTCCTCATTCAGTACTTGGGCTTGCTTATCATAATCACCATGGTAGAATGTTTCTACAGCTGTTAAGAAGCCATCCATGACTTCCTCAGATTGAAAGATGGAGTCATCATTGTAGCTATAATAAGGGTTCAAGAAATAAGCAGCCTTGTGAAGAGGACTGTCCAGCCTATTTTTCATCTTCACATCAATGATTTGCATGATAGAACTATATAACCCTGCTGCCCTAGGAATGTTTCCAATAGCCACCTTGATGTCTCCCTTGGCCTTAAGGATTTCTCCATAAAGAAATGCCATTGATGGCTTCACATCCCCATCAACCATCCAAAGGACTTTCACCAATGGCTCAAATACCCTCAAGCAAAGTGCAACAGAACTCCAAAAATTTGGCCTCACCAAGGTGGCTGTGGCTTGCACTCCTTTTGCACTCTTGACATGGTTTATCTTCTCCCACTCTTCACTTTGAGACATCTTCCTTAGCTGCTCCTTCTTCTCAAACAAACTCTGCAAGGTGAGAAAGTTGGATGCAAATCTAGTCACGCCTGGCCGAACAATCTCTCTTTTCTTTGTAAACTTCCTCATCAATGCCAAGGTCCTATGGTGTGCATAAATGAAGATTCTCAATGCCTTTGCTTGCTCAATTGTGGTCTTGAACTTCTTCATCTTTCCCATTGCTTCAAGCATCAAATTGATTGTGTGAGTTGCACATGAAGTCCAAAATATTTGAGGCCTCTCTACAGACAATAAATCCTTTGCTGCCATGTTGTTTAAAGCATTATCTGTGACTACTTGAACTATATTGTCAGCCCCAACTTTGTCAATGCAGCTGTTCACATACTGAAAAATGAGTTCTCCAGTGTGGGACTCGGCTGAAACTTCTTTTGACTCAAGAAAGCTTGTACCAATGCTACAATTGACACACATATTCATAATGCTTCTTCGTTTTTGATTAGTCCAAGCATCTGTCATAATGGAGCAACCATTCTTGCTCCATTCTTTCTCATGTGCCTTCAACATCTCCTTTGTATCTTGAACTTCCTCTTGCAGCAGCTTCTCTCTCAACTCATGCTGATAAGGCTTCTTTGCACCCAGCCCAAAGCGATTGGCAGCTTCAATCATTTGATCAAACTCTGTATTATTGATTGCATTGAAAGGTACTCCTAAAAAAGTAAAAAATAATGCAATTCATGGTTAAAAACTTGGAAGTTAGGCAACAAAAATCAAATACTTGCTGCAAAGGCTGAACTGAAACAAACTTACTGCGAACGTACAACCATCTTGCCACATATCTCTTGAACCTATGAAGTCTTTCTTTCTTGACATGCTCACTGATATTAAGCTGATGGAGCTTCTTCCCCTTGGCCAACGAACTAGAGTCCATAGACTTTGTGAAGTTGTCCATAGGACCCATCACACGTGATCCTGAGCCTCCAATCTCATCAAGCCTAGTTTTTTCTTCCGGTTCTGCATCTGACTCAACATCAATTGTAACAGCATCTCTAACCTCTTGTTCTTTCTCCCTTCTAGCCCTTTTAGCTCTCCCAGACTCTTCAATAGCTTTCCTACACTTTGCTTTGTCCTCTTCGGTTGCATTGGGGCATGCACGAACACCTCCTTTCTTGCCGCAAATATGCAATTTGAGCCTATAGATTCCTGCCTTCACAACCTTTGGGCACAGCTTGCACTTGATTACATTCAAATCATTTGAATTAATCAAAACCCCATACTCCCACCCCACATCATCAGAATTTCTCTTAAGGGCAGGGGCACGAGCTGGCTCTGGCTGGTCCATGGATGCACGAGTCGATCCGGCAGATGACATCCTGCAAATGGCATGTCATCGACCTTTCAATCAGAGCATAACAGAGCAAGATTGATGCAATTCATGGTGCTAATTCGAAGTAAATGGAATCAGAGCAAGATTGAATCATAACAGAGCAAGATTGATGCATAACAGAGCATAACAAAGCATAACAGAGCAAGATTGATGCATAACAGGGAATCAGAGCAAGATTGAATCAGAGCAAAAGCATAACAGAGCAAGATTGAGAGCAAGATTGAAGTACTTAATCGAGCTAATCAGGAACAACAAGTAAATGCAAGAACGGACAGAGCAATACCTGGGATTGGGAGGCAGTTCGGTCGGAGGAGGCGTCAAGGCTGGAGCTGCTGCTACTTGGAGGCGGCGTCAAGGCTGGAGCTGTTGCTGCTCTGAGGAGGCGTCACGGCTAGAGGAGCTGCTGCTCGGAGGTGGCGTCACGCGCGTAGGACGGAGGCACGACGCGCGCAGGATGGAGCCATGACGCGCGCAGGACGGAGCCGCGACGCCCGCACAGCTGGAAGTTGGCCTCATCGCCGGCGCGCTGGGACGCGCGTGCGCGAGAGCTGGCAGCGGCATGCGTATGAGCTGAGCAGAACGGGGAAATTTCCTCTCAACCCTAGCCTCCGGTACTTGTACCCGGCCCAAAACTTGTCGAGGAGCCCGCCAAGGCGCCAACTCTTCCCGCCGGCTGCTCCCGCCCTGTTCCCTCTTCCCGCCTCCCGCCCGGTTCCCTTCCCGCCTCCCGCCTGCTGCTCCCGCGCATCAATTTGGGTCGCGGCCATCACCTAAACGCCCATTTATTCCCGTTCCAGGCGTCCATTCCCGTTTCCCTGCCGTCCCGTTTAGCCCGTCTTCAACGTTTATTCCCGTTTTTGACCGTCTAAACGGGAAAGCCATTTAACTATCTGCCCAGGCCCTAAACTTCACGGCACCCTGTCGTTTACCGTCTAAACGCGTTTAGACGGCCATTTAAAACTGTTTAGGAAAACATGGTGCACGCCCCACGGCGAGACGTGGTGATAGGTCATGGTAGGCGCGGAGATCTAGGTGGGCAGTTGGTTTCCTCGCACCCGTCGCCCCTATAAAACCAAAGGGTTAGCCCTCTAGGTTCCATACGTTGCATCCTTAACCCCATAGCCATGTCACCGCCGCCATCGCTTAGGTTTCCTACCTCCACATCTCCACCGCCGTTGAGCCCGCATCCATCCGCCCCCACCTCCAATGGATCCGTGGTGCCATTCTGACATCTCCTTCCAGCGCATGGAGGGCCTTATTCATCGTGGTCTTCTCCACATGTAGACCCCAGTCAAGGAGTGGTTGCCGCCCGACGATGAGGATTTTCTATCACCACCCGATGGCTATGTGGTGTCATTCGCCCACTTCCATGAGCATGGGCTTGTGACCCCACCCACAAATTCATTCGGGGGCTGCTGCACTACTACAAGATTGAGCTGCAACATCTCAATCCCAACAGGATCTAGCACAAGATGGCATTCATCACGCTGTGTGAGGGATTCCTAGGGATCAGCCCCCACTTCGACTTGTGGAGGCATTTCTTCACCATCAACCTCCATAAGAAGAGGGAGAAAAGCGGCAAGCAGGAGCTGCACATGCCGATGGGGTGCGTCGACATCCAACTTTGGAACAATTGGGTCGGAGAGTACCTATCCATGTGGCTCTCGATGTCCAACAAGGGGTGACATTCACTAGGCACCTCAAGAATGATGCCGCCGCCCCTCTGCCGGAGTTCATTGGGCGCCTAATTGAAGAGGGCCCAGAGCAGTGGAGGAAGTGGGCGTCCTAGAAAAGGACAAGAAGAAGATCCGACACCACATCG
The DNA here is from genome assembly GCF_019320115.1 of Miscanthus floridulus. Classification (NCBI taxonomy): domain Eukaryota; kingdom Viridiplantae; phylum Streptophyta; class Magnoliopsida; order Poales; family Poaceae; genus Miscanthus; species Miscanthus floridulus. The sequence continues at coordinate 17,126,207 of NC_089587.1, forward strand.
CCGCCATCCACATCCAGAAGGAGAATGGCCTAAAGGGGTCGGGCGTCATTGGGGCTTACCATGTAAGGAGGGTGGCATCATTGATGACGCGCGTGCTCCCGCTATACGTGATGGCGCCTGAGGCGTCGTTCGATAGAACGACACTCGCCAAGGTAATGCTCCCCAACTTTGAGATCACAGAATGCATCAAGGAGGTGATGGAGCCTTTGTGGGACGATGCGGGTGCCGCCCTCGACTTCATCTACCTAGTGCTAGGGCATCCTCAGATGCGACCCGAGCCAGACTACGTCATCTATGTAAGTTTTCCTTTCTCTTGCCTTCTCTTTAATTGATTTCCCGACCCCATGATACTAACTTTGAGAGGGGCAGGACCAGCCGAGGGATCTCATCCTCATGGACCACCCAGCGCCGCTGCTGAGGGATTTGGCCATGAGGACAGCAAATCACGCCGAGGGCGGGTGGCTGAGGAAGGCGAAGGAGGACAAAAAGAGGAAGAAGCTACGGAAGCTACAAGCGTAGGAACGAGGGGAGGACACCGATGATGATGATGATGACGACGATGGCGATGGTGACAATGATGAGGTGATGGAGGGAGAAGAGACGATAGCCATGATATCGAGTAGGATAACCTCGAGAGCGAGGATACGCTGATAGGCGTCGATTCGTCCTTGCAGGCGTTGAGGCCCTTCCCATTCCATGCAGGGAGGGCACGTCTGGGGAGCCGGTGGAGGCAGGCCATACCATCGGTGCCCCCTAGGAATAGACGGAGGTAGGGCGTACCATCGACCTACCGTAGGAGCCAATAGAGGCGGGTGGCTCTGCCATCGCGTCCGAGGTGCCGACGGAGGTGGACGACTCCACCGTCGCGCCTCAAGAGCCAAGGGGAGCGAGCCCCTCTGCCCAAGAGTAGGGGGCAGGCTCAAAATGGCCTCGTCCCAATGAGGCAGAGCGAGGCTCGGAGGGTTCATCCCCCAAACACATCTGTCGTCCGACTTATGTTTTTTCCTATTTTAGTCAGATTTTAGTTCCTCTATTTTTTCCTGTTTTAGTCGGATTTTGTCACGACTTATGTTTTTCGTCCCTTGTAGCGTCAGTAGGCCGCAGAATCCTTTGGCACAGGTGCCAAAAAAGAGCATCACCCTCCAATCGAGGCGGCAGCCGTCGGCTAGTGTCGCGCCCGTTTCGAGCGAGAGCGGCACCAATGTGACCCTGTCGTCGGCTGGTTAGGTGCCGCCCATGGTGGTGCCCATGCCCTTGGCGAGATGGGTGGATGCGGGTGCTCAAGGGGTGCCCTTAGAGGTTGTGGAGCAACCGGTGATGGTTGCAATATCGCTGCCGACCTCGCTCGTGGCACCGATCATGGTAGGTGCGACGTAGCCAGTCATGACCCCACGAACACAAGTGGAGGTGGCGGTGGCCATGACAGATGGATCATAGCCAGGCATGACCATAGCGGCGCCTGAGGAACTAGCGCTACCCATACCATCGGCGGCCCAATCAACGGCGCCTAGCACGGGCCAGACAGAGAGGGACATGGCCGAGGGGTCCCCGGGAGTCATGGTGCTGGGAGAGAGGTTGGCGTCCGCACCGCTAACCCCTTCCATCACCAAAGGGGATGTCTCAGCGGGGGCATCATGGCGAGACTGGTCGACAGTGGGGAGTCATCCTTGGCCTTGATGTCGGTGGGCAGCGGCTCACCCACGTGGGGCGAGCCCCTACTCTAGTGGGCGGATCCATAGGATTCGGCATTGATGCTTTTCACCCTCAACGATGACGCAGAGAGCATGGAGTGGGAGAGCCTCGACATAGGGATCGTGTCTGTGCTAGAAGCCCTAAACCACGCGACGTTGTTGTTCCCTCTGGCCGTGTATTGTTTGGTCCTGCTTCTTTAGCTTACCTTCATTTATATACTTTTTGTATCCTGACCATCGTCTTTCTGTAGTCCCTTATAGCTCGTAGCTAGGGGAAATCTTGGTTCCTTCATCAATAGAAGGAAACCTAGGACCATCTCATCGAGGAGGCATGGCTACATGGGGAGGTGATAGCTCAGCTTGTTGCCGCCCAGCAGAGGGTGGCTGAGCTAACTCCCCTCGCTGAGGAGGCGGCCAATCTTCAGTCATGGGTGGCCGAGGCCTGTCGGGATGCTGATGTGGCCAAAAAGGCGTTCGAGGCCCTATCGGTGAGGTCACAGAAGTATGATGAAGAAGCCACCATGGTCAGGAAGGAGCGGGATGGGTTGCTCCAGAAGGACGCCGAGACCCACCAATAGATCCTTGACCTTCTGGGTGAAGTTGAGAAGGAGAGGGATCTAAAGCTAGGGGCCGAGGAGAAGCTTGTGGCCCTAGAGAATAGGGTGAGCCTAGATGCCACGGCGGTCGCTCGGTTGCACAAGGAGCGAGATGAACTGATCCAAACTGTGGAGAGGCTCCGCTCGGAGCGCGGCATGGCTCATGAGGAGCGCGACCAGGCTTTCTAAGAGCATTACTAGGCCTACCAAGAGCGCAACAATGCGCAACAGAAGGTCGGCTCTCTCTAAGCCGAGCTCGAAAGCACGATGACCTAGAAACTGGAGGCCAAGAGCATTTATGCCGGTATGGCCGTGGATCTCACCGAGGTGAGGAGAAATCTTCAAACAAAGAGTGACAAGCTTTGTATCCTAAGCGCCGCCCTTGGAGTGGTCTACGACGACCTTGAGGTGGTACGATCGAAGGGGACCAGCTCGCTCATTGCTCATGCTGTCGAGATCATGGCTCGGGTGCGCTAGCTTGAGAGGAATGCCCTCTGCACTGTGGTCAATCAGTCCTTCACAATTTCTCATTCTCATTATGGGGACAACATTGATCTAGAGGCGATGAGGCATGGCTACGCGCCCGGTTATGAAGTCTAGGAGCTAGAGGAGATGGAAACGGCAGTGGCTCCCCTTTCATAGGACCTGTCGGATAGGATAGAAGGCATAGTTCTCCTCTAGAGGGGCTAGTCAGTTAAATAGGTCAGACGATCATTTTTGTAATTATCAAACAAGTTCCGACCCTTGTGTTTTGTTTGAACAAGTTTGTTCTTTTATTTTGGTTGAACAAGTTTGTTCTTTCTCTCTTTTTATGTGTGAAAAGGGGTTAATGTGTTCCGACCCTTCCGTTTGTTAAGACCATAGAGTTCGAGGTAAGCAAGAGTGTTGTAGCCGCTAGGGCGTGGGTTTCTTATAGTTCGACCAGCCTTACTCAGTTGTTAGTTTCCGCAAACCTTGCCACTAGATTTTTTAACATGAGAAAGGGGTCGGGCATGGCGATTGTTTTAGAAAGGGTATATATATACCCTTATCAGCCCCTAAGTGAGACCCAACCCCTTGCCGTTGCTAGGGTCGGGTGTCACTAAAGATCGAGGAGAGGGTAGCGAAACTAGTAGGAGAGAGCGTCTCTTGTTTTAGAAACATTATTCTTAGTTTTCGCACGTACCCCCTCCCTAGGATCTGAGCCATCATTCTGCGACCGCGCATTTGGTCTCCTTGCGAGTCCACTTTAGTGACATCCCTGTTTTAGATGACCTCACTGAGAGGGAAGGACGTCACGACCGTCACTAGATGCGACTCAAAGTAGTGATGCAACTTCCTTTTGGCGATGAGGATGGCGCATAGGAGTTTCTAGATTTGGGGGTAGCGGGTCTTGGAATCGGAAAAGACCTCGCTAATGTAGTATATGGGACGCTGCACTTTGAGAACGTGTCCATCTTCTTCTCGCTCTACCACCAGGGTGGCGCTGACCACTTGCGTGGTGGCCGCATGTAGAACAGAAGCTGTTCCCTGTCGGTCTAGGGGACTAGGATCAGGGCCTTCGTCAGAAGTTGCTTGATCGTGTCAAGTGCCTCCTGGGCCTCGGGCGTCCATTCGAAATGGTTGGCCTTCTTTAAGAGCCGATAGAGGGGGAGACCTCATTTGCTGAGGCATGAGATAAAGTAGCTGGGCACGGTGAGGCACCCTATAACTCGTTGTACCCCCTTTATGTTCTGAATCAGGCCCATCCTCGTGATGGCCAAGATCTTCTCTGGGTTGGCTTCGATGCCACGCTCAGAAATGATAAAACCTAGCAGCATACCCCTTGGGACCCCGAAAACACACTTCTCGGGGTTGAGCTTGACGTCGTTTGCTTGGAGTTTCGTGAAGGTCTGATCTAGGTCGGCTATGACCTGGTCAGCCCGTTTGTATTTGACCATGATGTCATCCACGTAAGCCTCAATGGTTCGCCCGATGAGGTCCCCCAAAACACTTGAGCATGCAACACTGGTACGTAGCCCCCACATTTTTTAGACCCAATGGCATTATGACATAGCAGAACGATCTAAATGGGGTGATGAAAGATGTCGCAAGCTGGTCAGACTCTTTCATCATGATTTGATGGTACCCAGAGTACGCATCGAGGAAGCAAAGGGTTTTGCACCCTGAGGTTGAGTCAAATACTTGGTCTATGCGTGGCAAAGGAAATGGATCCTTTGGATACGCTTTGTTGAGACCCATGTAGTCAACACGCATTCTCCATTTCTACTCTTTTTTCATACAAGAACGGAATTGGCTAACCACACGGGGTGGTATACTTCCTTGATGAATCCGACCACCAAAAGCTTCGCAATCTCCTTGCCGATCGCCCTGCATTTCTCCTCGTCGAAGCGACATAGGCGCTGCTTCACTAGCTTAGAGCCTGGCCTAATCTTCAAGGTGTGCTTGGTGACTTCTCTCAGAATGCCTAGCATGTCCAAGGGTTTCAACGCAAAGATGTCTCTATTGGAGCGAAGGAAGTCGATGGGCGCGTTTTCCTATTCGGAGGAAAGTGTGGTGCCAATGCGCACCACTTTGCCCTTGGAGCCGCTGGGGTCTATGAGGACCTCCTCGGCGCCCTCTATAGGCTCAAAAGACCCGTCCGACCTCTTGGGGTTGGGTGCTTCTTCGGTGACCTCCTTCCTAATGGCCACAAGCTCCTTGGAGGCAACAATTGTCAGGGCGTGTTTGTAGCACTCGACCTCGCATGGTCCAAGCATCTTTAGCTTCAGATAGGTGTAGTTGGGGATGGCCATGAACTTCATGTAGCATGGACATCCTAGGATGGCGTGGTAGGTTCCGTGGAACCCGACCACTTAGAAGGTAAGGGTCTCTGTCCTATAATTGCTCGGATCCCCAATGGTGATAGGCAGATCGATCTGCCCAAGTGGCATGGCCTGCTTTCTAGTCATGATGTCATGGAAAGGTGCTATGGTCGGTCGGATGTGTGATCGGTCGATGCCCATGGCATCGAGCATCTTGGCGTACATGATGTTGAGGCCGCTGCCTCCATCCATTAGTACCTTGGTGAGCCACTTCATGCCAATGATTGGGTCGACCATGAGCGAATATATCCTCAGTTGTGGGATGCTCTCCGGGTGGTCAGTTCGATCAAAGGTTATGGCAGACTCCAACCATCAGAGGAAGGTAGGCACGGTTAGCTCGGCCGTATAGACCTCACGACGTGCGAGCTTCTGGCGATGCTTGGAGTCATAGGCCGCCGATCCTCCGAAGATCATGAGGCAGTCATCCAGCATCGGAAAGCCACTGTCCTTTCCCTCGGCGTCATCCAAGGATAGCTTGGGGTCCTTCCTATGCTCCCCCTTGTTGGAGCCTCCGGACAAGAACCGCTTCATGAGATCGTAGTCCTTGTATAGATGCTTGATGGGGAAAGCATGGTCAGACATGGTCCTTCAAGCAGCTTCTCGAAGTGGTCCGGGGTGCCCTTGGCGGGCTTCCGACCCCCTTGTGATCGACGGCGGCCACGAGCGAGCCCTTAAGCTGTTGCTTGTTCTTCTTCTTGCTGGGACAGTTGGAGGCGCCTTCGTCGGCATCCTCGTCCCACTTTTCCTTGCCCTTGAGGTGGTCGAAGATCGCTCCGAATGCCTCCTCGCCCGAGGCGTGGCTGGTGGCGATGTCAAGGAGCTCCTTGGTGGTTTGCAGGCCCTTACGTCCCAGCTTATGGACTAGGGACTCGCAGGTGGTCCTAGACAGGAAAGCTCCTATGACATCGATGTCAACGATGTTGGGCAGCTCGTTGCACTGTTGGGAAAAGCGCTGGATGTACCCACGAAGGGTTTCTTTGGTCTTATGTCGGTAGTTTTTGAGATCCCACGAAGATCTCTTTCAGGTCTGCCTAACTTTGGATTCAATTGGGCGAAAGGTGTTCTAACCACGTTCACGCCAAATTGGCCAAGAACAATGGAAGATTGCGGATAATAAAATCATCATTATCCGCTCCACCGGCTTGGCAAGCAAGCCAATAATCCTCGAGCCACAGTCCGGGGTTCGTTTCTCTAGAGTATTTTAGGATGTTGGTCGGTGGTTGGTACCATGGTGGGAAGACGGCATTGAGGATGTGTCGGCCAAAGGCCTGAGGTCCCGGCAAGTCGGGGCTCAGGCTTTGGTCGCCGCCGCTGTCGTAGCGTCTGCCACGACGAGATGGTAGCCATGGCTAGCCCCCTCCCTTGCATCACCGTAGGCACGCCTGTGGGTATCGAGGGTGTCACGCGCGTCACGGTGGCAGCCAAGACGCTCATGCACTGGGATCGCGGTGCGTGGCCTGCCACCTTGTGGTGCCTGATGGACTAACGCGTCCTTGTTGGGTCGTTCTAAGGGCGTGCGCTGGCTAGCGTCGAGCTCGTGCTGTTGGGATAGCAAGGTCTCGGCCTGCTAGGCCGCTGTACGCTCGAGTAGCGTGCGAATCTCGTGATAGGCCCGATGGTCCTCGGGCGTCACGGGCCCTAGAAGCCCTTGGAGCAAGGCCGCTGCAGTAGCGATGTTCTGGCTCGCCTGGGTGAAGTGTGGGAGGGCTTCATCGTCCTCGATGATCCCCTGGTTCACATCGCTGGCCATGGCGCGCGCACGCCCACCGTCTTCGTGGAGCTCGATCTCTCGCTCGAGCTCCGCACGTTCTGCTCGAGCTAGAGTCGTGCTTCCTTGAGCTCTTGGTGCTGAGCCTTCAGCTGCTCTACCCGTAGGCGAGGTGGTGCCCCTACATCCCTCTCGACCTCATCGTCGAAGTCGTTCATCGGGGTAGCCTCTCCCTCGTGGATGCTTTCGACGTGTCCCTCGGGGGTACCTGCCATGAAACATTCATGAGAGAGATGATGGCTCCCCCTGCTAGAGTCAGAGCTAGAGGGTGACTCTGATTCCCTTGTGAGGAGGTCGTGGAAATATTCCATGACATATTCGGTCATCCCCTCGAACTCATCATTCGTGGGGGATGGAGGAGCGCGTTGCGCCACAAGGTGGGCAACGATCTCTGTGGCGTTGCGGAGACCGGATGAGATATTCCAGAGAGAGCGGCTCTCCTCTAGCAAGCTGTGCCATGACGTTGGTGAGTGAGAAGGTAAGGTGGCGTAGGTCCTCCCGGGACGGTCGGGGTCCTAAGAAGGCGCTGAGCTGGCGCTCTAACCTCCCATAGTCGAAGCCGAGGAGCTGGTCGCTCTCGGGGGCGTGGGCCTCCAGTGCGTGCAGCTACAGCTCCTCAAGCGCCTTAGTGATCGTGTTGAGGCCAGCAAAGTGGAGAGGTTGGATGGTGGCGGGAGCCTGCGCCAACTCTCCCTCCATTGTGATGATGAAGTCTAGGTCCTCGAAACACACGTGTGTGCCCGGGACCCAGCTGACGTCATGACTGGCCATCCGAGACCTGAAGTAGACATCGAGATGCGCAAAAGGCCCCTACCTAGCGCGCCAACTGTTGGTGTTTTGAGTTACCACCGACGAGTAAATTTGTAGTATTATGCGTCTGACTCGGATGGTGTGCTTAGAGGACACGAGATTTATAATGGTTTGGGCAGAAAGTCCCTACGTCCAGTTCATCGCTGCTGCTCGTGTTACTAGCACTGAAAGTTTGTAGTAGAGATTATAAACAGGCGAGAGAGGGACATATCCCAAGTCTCTAGTGAAAGGAGTGAAAGGGTGCTGAGAGCTCGGTTGCTGCTCTTGTGTGTATCTGGATCTGATCGGTTCGGGGTCGGATCGGATTCCTTTCATGGGACGACCTGCTTTCCCTTTTATAGGCCAAGAGAAAGCACGGGTTACAGCGGAGGAAAAGAGAAGAACAAGAGAGATGAGTCCTTCAAGATCGCCGGATCCTTCTTATCCTTCATGCGGGTCCCGCCGACCTGTAGATGTCAACAGGGACAGCTCCACGTCGTGGCCCTGTCCGTCACTGGCGTCATGCGCAGGCGTCGTTTGCCGGTCATGGCGTTCCATTCTGTCGCAGCGGACGTCGTGGTGAGCTGATGTACCTATCAGTGTCCGTACGGGGGTTAGGCAGAACAACACCGGTACGCTCGACGATGTTCCTGATGTGAATCCTTAGGTATGGCTCGTCGTGGCCACGAGTTACATTGGGGCGTGCCGGTTTCTTCCTTGGTGTCAGAGTTTTGACCCAGGCCCATATGCTTGGACCTGGAGTGGTTGGCGGCGGTATGAGTCTTCGTCGGACGAGACGGAGCCCGCGACCTCAGGGTCGGGCGAGGCGGAGCCCGCCCCCAGAGATCAAGCGAGGCGGAGCACAAACCCAAGGGTCAGGCGAGGCGGAGCCCGCCCCCAGAGGTCGGGCGATGCGGAGCGCAAACCCAAGGGTCGGACGAGGGTGATCCCGCGGCCCCGGGGTCGGACGAGGCGGAGCCCGTGGTCTCGGGGTCGACGAGGCGGAGCACGGACCCAAGGGTCGGACGAGGCGGGGCCCGTGGCCTCAGGGTCGGGCGAGGCAGAGCCCGCCCCCAGAGGTCGGGCGAGGCAGAGCTTGCGCGCCTGGAGTCGGTTGGAGCTGTAGTCGCGCTCTTGACTGCTCGGATGAATCAATGTTGATGGTCATTAGCTCCTCCTCTTCAGGTACCCTAGTATTGGTCCCCAACAAGAGTATATGCTAATAGTTATCTCTTTTGAATCCAAACAGGTGCGGCTAATAAAGTATAACTAATTATTAGTTGAACCTCTAGATAACAACTATATTACTAGTTGGACCAAATAAGATAATAACAGCTAATATTAGCTATATATTATTAGCTAGCTAACCACCCTCAGCTAATGGATCTAAATAGGACCTACTTCATTACAATTCATTATAAATTTTAAGGGGACCCCTCACTACACGCATGTATTTATTGATTTTTACATATTCGTGCGCGCGTCGCTTTCGATCTCAGGGCCATTTTGAGCTCTTATCATCTAAAAACAAAGTGCGTCAGAAAGCATGTCCGCGAAGTACACCCTCCAATTTCATTACATATGTACTAGTACTACTCAAAACAAGATTAAATAAATAAAAAGTGCACTGCATGGTAATTATCCTGGCAACAAGGTTTTCCCCGAAAACCACCTACTGATCGGTCGCCCACTTTCTGCGAGAAGCTAGCTCGTCACCAGCAGCATGCTCAGCTTGATCCTTGCACGCGAGCGAGCTCGAGCATGAAGTTCCGGTAGCACGTGTACTCTGGCTAGGAAAGCATGTGAACTAGCAGGAGCAGGCCTAGAAAACTGACCAAGGTGATGACGAGACACTCATCAGAGCACTTTACCAATGATGGTAGCGTCAATCCAACATACATATGTTCAAGGCAGACGGCGTGGAAAGAAAAGGAAATGGCACACTGTATACTCACTGCTTTGAGCTAGCAAGAAAAATTCTGTATATGTATGTAGGGCAGGCAGGCTCACAGCTTCAGAGTCAAATCAAGCTTAGGCGGCAGCTCGTCTTGTCCAACTCCAACCCCCGGGCCGTCAACGTATCCACCAGTGAACAGCTGCTCGCCGGAGGCCACCACCACCACGGGTGGAGCCTGGCCGCTCCGTGCGTCATTCCACTCCAGCGCCGGCGCCGGCGCCGCTGCAGCCTGCACGAAGGTGCCATGGACGACGGCGAACGGCGCCGGCCCGCCGCCGCCATGGGCGGCGCGCATGTGGTCGTGGCCGACCCCGAGTGACGCTGCCGCCGTGTCGCCGCGGTGCCTGGCGAGCGTGCGCTCGCGCTTGTGCGCGTTCTGGTGCCCGCCGAGCGCCTGCAAGCTGTAGAACTGCCGCCGGCAGTAGTGGCACGCGAACAGCTGCGGCGGCTCCGACTCGACCGCCGCCGGTGACCGCGCCACGTCCAGCGGCACGACGGCCACAGGCACCGGCTGCGCGGCGCGCACGGCGTTCTGGCGGGCGCCGCCTACGCCGACCATCCCGGCCAGGAGGTTGAGCTCAACCGTTGTGGCGGCGCTGACGTCGCGGTGGTGACCACGGTGACCGTTGCCGCCGCCGCCGTTTAGCCCGGTGTCTCCTCTCTCCTTGTCAGCCTCTGCCTCCATACGGTACGGCACGTGCATGCTGCGCAACGCAAATGCTTTGGACGTCGCCAGAGCAAGTTCCGTAAAGCCCCGACCGTCTTGTATTTGTGAGAAGTGATACTGCAATAAGATGAGCATGATTGTGTAATGCGACAGGGACGTACTCTGCACATTTTTATCTAAGCATATAATGGTTACTTGTTTCCAGTTTCCTGCCGTATTTTGCTTCCAGAGGGCAGGAATGTATCTACCGGCTGATGCAACAAAGATTGCCGTTCGTGTGGGTGATTTCTTTTAACATTCCAATGCCTACGTCAAGAGTTGAGCAAGAGCAAGTGATTAGCACCAAGGATTAGGACATGGTGTCACCTGATTGGCGTGCAGCCTTGGGATCCATGTCAACAATTGAATAAGAAATGAGGTGAAACTGTCATTCCAAGACAAAACCCGTGCGGCACGGATGTCCCTGTTAACTAGTCAAACAGATATGTCGATTACCATAACTGAAGTGCCACAAGTCATGCAATTCTAAAATGCTGGGGAAGAAACAGCATAGAAAGACGAAGGAAACTACTGAATCAATGTCCTTTGAGAAGTAAACGTAGTGCACAGGTTTTCTGAAATCTGTACGCCGTAGTACAGGGCAGGGACGGCCGAATGAAGAAACAATCTCCTAAAATAACTGCTTGGCAGCACTCAGTCCATCCTTCCCTTCAGCACTCTCTCCTGCACTTCAGTGGGTGTGCTGCATCCAGGAAAAGAAGTCTCTTATTAATAAAACAAGACCTTATAAAACCACGGAGAGTAGGCATATTCATCTTCATCCAAATTCTAATGCCAAAGAGCAGTAAAACATAACCACTTTTTTTGTTTTCGATTAGATTTTTAGGGGTTTGATTTTTAGCACTGGGAATCCAATTGGCTAATTACGCGGCTCTTGTCGCTCAGTGGAGTTGACTGAACAAGCATTCGTTTTTATTGTAATTATCTGAAAGATGTAGGGAACTTACACAATAAGAACATAACCTCCCCAGCCACTGAGGCAGTCGCGATCAACAGATGCCTGCAATGCTTGTGAGATTGTCTCGAACAGTTCTTCAGGTTCCTTCATAAAAAAAATTAATGTGATAACTATCAGCTTACAGTCAGAGAGTTATTTTCACGCCATATACAACTAAAGAAACACAGCAGTATAGGCATATATTAGTATATAGAAAGCAAACCTTTATGGAATTAACTGGGTATAATATAGAACAGAAAGAAAATATTTATAGGATGAATCAAAAGTGATGGAACGTGGTCACCATATATGCAAAGCAAAAACCCTGCTGGTGCAGGTTCGATGATGGTAACTGGTATCACAGGGTTGATACAAGTTTAAAATAATCCAACTAATAAGATGTGTAAATGTCTTCCCAAAAGTAATAGTTAGATCCATGAAAGAACAAGATTACCTATGAGACTACATAAAAGATAAGCAAACTAGATGGAATTGACAGTTAAAGATTTGCTGCAGAGTTCTCGTGTAAAGAAACTAACCATGTTTGGCTTATACATGGACTCACAAGCACCATAAAGCGACTCTGAAGCAGTACCAGAGACCACAAAATCTTTTGCTAGTTCCCTGCGCAAAAGGAAATACTTTAATAAGATTACTAATTAGAAAGAGGACAGAGAAGTAAGTCAGCATATAGGATCTAAACGAACAAATATAAACAGGCTTAAACATTAAGGCCTATTGCACAGGGTACAGTTGGGAACAAAAATAAGGCTTCATTTTATATATTAATAAATAAATAATAATACATCTTTTGGGGGTTCCTGGCAAACCTGTGTGTTTGTAATGCTTTTTAAATCCTAATTTTGGATCTGTGAAACCCATAGCATTTTGGTTAAGTCAAAAGAATAGACATTATTTACTCAAACAAGTGTGCCGTACTTCAGACCAATCTGAAATATGCACTGACTGAGCCTACCTCAGTTGGTGGAAGGTGTGGAGGTGTATACATTAACAAAATGTACAGTAGTTTAGATCAGTCAGGAATTTTGAGAAACTGAGCCTATCTCAGTTGGATGGAGGTGTGGACATTGATGGATAAGTCTGGCTGCTGTGCTGTGGTCTTTGTGGGGCTGCTGTGGTCTTTGTGGGGCTATGCTGGTCACATGGTCTTTGTGGCTGCATGGTCTGTTTTTTAGGACAGCATAGGACAGCATCTTAGACTAGCATCTAGAGGACAGCATCTTAGCATCTAGGACAGCATATTAGACTAGCATCTTGGCATATGCTTGGCTGGCTAGCAACCTATAAATATGTATCCCCAACCCCTCGGGTTGGTATGGCATTGAGAAATAAACCAGAAAATTGTCCCAACTCCTAGTGTCATCCTCTCTCGATGAGAGTAAGAACTCTGTTACTACCAAGAGTGAGAATTCAGCGACTAACAACTGGTATCAGAGCCGTACTATCCTGTAGCCTGAGCATCTCCTGCTCATCTCCTCTCCCAGCCACACAACAGCCCCAGCTGCGAGCAGCAGCTCCGGCCGCTCCTGCTCACTCCTCCCCCGCGCAGACGTCTGAAGCAGCCCTCTCCCCACGCAGCAGCCCCCCGGTAGCGCGTCATGTCCGCAGGGCAGTCTCAGCGCTCGGTCGCCTCGAGCACGCGGCGTCGGCAGGAGGCCGAACTTGCCGCGGCAGAGACCGCTGCGGCGGCGGCAAGGGCGTCGAGGCTGGCAGCAGCGGAGCTGGCAGCAGCCAGAGCGGCGGCGAATGCAGCGCGTGCGGCGGCAGCGGAGGTCGACGCTCTACGCGGCAGCATCGGCAGCTCCATTTCCGCTGACGACACCGCCGACGCGGACCTTGAGCTGCTAGGGAGGGAGGCAGCGCGAGCGCGGGCGGCGCAGTGGGTAGCCGCGCACGCCCACGAGCGTGGCGACAGCCCAGACAGGCGCGGACGCGCTGGCGGCGCTCCTAGAGGAGGCGCGCACGGCGGTGACGCTCCTGGTGCAGCCGCGCACGCCCACGAGCGCGGCGGCAGCCCAGACAGGCGCGGACGCGCTGGCGGCGCTCCTGGAGGAGGCGCACACAGCAACGGTGGTGGACGGGTCGATGGAGAGCGCGGCCTTCACAGGCAGCGTGGCTCTCTCCCCGGATCGATACCGACGGGTCGATGGAGAGCGCAACCTTCACAGGCAGCGTGGCTCTCTCTCCCCGGATCGGTACCGTGGTTATCACGAGCTCCAGGCTGTTGTCAGGGACGTCGGTCCCGGCGGTGGGTGGCCTACCCTCACCAAGACCAACTACGTCGAGTGGGCTGCGGTGATGAGGGTAAAGCTCCAGGTGCGGCACATGTGGGAGACAGTCCGATACGGCGACGTCGACTACGACCAGGATCGACGAGCGCTGGATGCCCTCATCGCTGCAGTCCCGCCCGAGATGCAGTTCTCGCTTACCAACAAGCGGACTGCCAAGGAGACTTGGGACGCCATCGCTGCGGCACGCATCGGCAGCGACCGCGACCGCAAGTCCACACTGCAGGCACTTCGCAAGGAGTGGGAGAACCTGGCCTTCAAGCCAGGTGAGGACGTTGATGACTTTGCTCTCCGTCTCAACACTCTGTTGCAGAAGATGGTGCAGTTCAGCGATGACACCTACGGCGAGGAGAGAGCTGTCGAAAAGCTCTTCCGCTGCGTCCCCGAGAAGTACAAGCAGATGGCTCGCTCGATCGAGTCTCTGCTGGATCTCTCCACGATGTCGATCGAGGAGGCGATAGGTCGCCTCAAGGTCGTCGACAACGATGAGCCACAGGCTCTCTCGGGGCCCATCACCACTGGCGGGAAGCTCCTTCTCACTCGGGAGCAGTGGCTTGCCAGCCAAGGTGACCGAAAGAAGGGGGAGCCTTCTTCCGCGACAGTCGGCCGCAAGCGTGCCAAGCCGCGCAGAGACGCCCAGGCCGAGGCGCGAGGACGTGCCGAGGGTGATGCCCGCGGAGGCGCCCAGGGCGGCGCCGCCGGCAGGCACAAGCCGGCACGAGACGACGCCTGCCGCAACTGCGGCCAGCCTGGCCATTGGGCCAAGGACTGCCGACAGCCACGACGCGGCCAGGCCCACGTCGCACAGGCGGAGGAGTAGCCGGCTCTGTTCATGGCACATGCAAGCATCGAGCTACCTCCAGCGGCACCGGCCGCAGCGGCCCTCCTCCACCTTGACGAGCCGAAAGCACAAGCCCTCCTCGGCGACGGCTCCGGCAACGACAAGACTGACGGGTAGTGCCTCGACACCGGTGCCACCCACCACATGACCGGTCGACGGGAGTTCTTCATCGAGCTTGACTCTAGCATCCGAGGCTCCGTCAAGTTTGGGGATGCCTCCGGCGTGGAGATCAAGGGCGTCGGCTCCGTCATCTTCACCGCCATGTCTGGTGAGCACAGGCTGCTCACCGGAGTCTACTACATCCATGCGTTGAGGAACTCCATCATCAGCTTGGGACAGCTGGATGAGAACGGTTCGCGCGTGGTGGTTGAGGACGGAGTCATGAGGATTTGGGATCGTCGTCGTCGCCTTCTTGCCAAGGTATCCAGAAGCGCAAATCGACTCTACGTCCTTAACGTGCACGTGGCACAACCCCTCTGTCTCGCTGCTCGTCGGGACGACGAGGCGTGGCAGTGGCACGAGCGTTTCGGGCACCTTCACTTTGAGGCCCTGAAGCGGCTCAGTGCCACGGAGATGGTGCGAGGCCTGCCGTGCCTCGACCATGTGGAGCAGCTCTGCGACGTCTGCGTGTTGACAAAGCAGAGACGACTCTCCTTTCCCCAGCGGGCGAGCTTTCGAGCCAAGGAGAGGCTCGAGCTTGTGCACGGGGACTTGTGTGGCCCGGTGACACCGGCCACACCGGGAGGATGACGCTACTTCCTGTTGCTCGTCGACGACCTTTCCCGCTACATGTGGGTGATGGTCCTCGGTAGCAAGGGAGAGGCTGCGGACGCCATCAGGCGCGCGCAAGCTGCTGCGGAGGCGGAGTGCGGCCGCATTCTGCGCGTGCTGCGCACCAACAACGGCGGCGAATTCACGGCGGCTGAATTCGCGTCGTACTGCGCTGACGAGGGCATTCAGCGCCACTACTCCGCGCCGTACAGCCCGCAGCAGAACGGCGTCGACGAGGGGCGCAACCAGACGTTTGTGGGGATGGCTCGGGCCCTCCTCAAGTAGAGGGGGATGTCGACTGTCTTCTGGGGAGAGGCGGTGGTGACGGCCGTCTACATCCTCAACCGCTCGCCTACCAAGGCGCTCGACGGCAGGACGCCGTACGAGGCTTGGCATGGGCGCAAGCCGGCAGTCTCCCACTTGCAGGTCTTCGGCTGCCTCGCGTTCGCCAAGGAGCTTGGCCACATCAGCAAGCTCGACGACAGGAGCACTCCGGGAGTGTTCATCGGCTACGCGGAGGGCTCGAAGGCCTACCGCATCCTCGACCCGAAGACACAGCGTGTGCGCACGGCGCGCGACGTTGTGTTCAACAAAGGGCGATGATGGGCGTGGGACAAGGCGGTGGACGACGGCTCGGCTCCGACGTACGACGACTTCACTGTCGAGTACGTCCACTTCGAGGGAGCTGGGGGAGTAGGCAGCTCTTCTTCGACGAGCGCGTCTACCCCAATCCCCGAGCCTCCACCGACCCCGGCGCCTGCTACTCCGACAGCACCACGCTCTCCAGCCAGGACCTCGGCTGTGATGAGTTCTTCGCCGGCTCCACAACAGCCGACAACGCCACGCACTCCAGCACCGACAGCCACCTCTCCGGGCACGTCTACTCCACCATCAGCTCGTGTCGAGCATAGCCCGGTTGAGCTCGCTACTCCGCTCTCTCACGACGAGGAGCGCATCGACGCGTACCACGACGGCGAGTCGTTGCGGTACCGTACGATGGAGAACCTTCTCGGCGACCAGCCGGTGCCGGGACCGGTGCCTCAAGACCTAGAGGCGCAGTTGCACCTTGCGTGTGACGACGGCGAGCCTCGGTCGTTTGCAGAGGCCGAGAAACACGCGGCATGGCGCGCCGCGATGCAGTTGGAGATGGATGCGGTTGAGAAGAACCGCACCTGGGAGCTTGCTGACCTTCCTCGTGGTCACCGCGCGATCACCCTTAAGTGGGTGTACAAGCTGAAGAGGGATGAAGCCGGCGCCATCGTCAAGCACAAGGCTCGCTTGGTGGCACGAGGTTTCGTGCAGCAGGAGGGGGTCGACTTCGACGACGCCTTCGCTCCCATGGCACGGATGGAGTCCGTGTGACTCCTTGCGCTAGCTGCCCAGGAGGGCTGGCGTGTTCATCACATGGACGTCAAGTCGGCATTCCTTAACGGCGACTTGAAGGAGGAGGTCTACGTGCACCAGCCGCCAGGATTTGCGATCCCCGGCAAGGAGGGCAAGGTGCTCCGTCTGCGCAAGGCCCTCTATGGCTTGCGACAGGCACCGAGGACGTGGAATGAAGCTGGATTCCACGCTAAAGGGGATGGGCTTCGAGCAAAGCCCGCACGAGGCGGCCATCTACCGACGGGGCAGTGGAGGAAATGCTCTGCTGGTGGGTGTCTACATCAACGACTTGGTGATCACCGGCACCAAGGATACGGAGGTGGCGGCATTCAAGGAAGAGATGAAGGCCACCTTCCAGATGAATGACCTGGGGCCTCTCTCCTTCTACCTGGGAATCGAGGTGCACCAGGATGACTCCGGGATCACGCTTCGGCAGACCGCCTACGCCAAGCGAGTCGTTGAGCTAGCTGGGCTCACCGACTACAACCCAGCTCACTCCGATGGAGGAGAGGCTGAAGCTGAGCCGCGACAGCACGACGGAGGAGGTGGACGCTACGCAGTACCGGCGTCTCGTGGGGAGCCTTCGCTACCTCGCCCACACACGGCCGGACTTGGCATTCTCCATCGGCTACGTTAGTCGGTTCATGCAGCGACCGACGACGGAGCACCAGCAGGCTGTGAAGAGGATCATCCGCTACGTTGCGGGGACTCTCGACCACGGCCTCTACTACCCTAGGTGCCCTGGGGCGGCACACTTCGTCGGGTACAGCGACAGCGACCACGCCGGCAACATCGACACCAGCAACAGCATGAGTGGGATCCTCTTCTTCCTCGGCAAGTGCCTCGTTAGCTGGCAGTCGGTCATGCAGCAGGTGGTGGCCCTGTCCAGCTGCGAGGCCGAGTACATAGCGGCCTCCACCGCTTCGACTCAGGCGCTCTGGCTCGCTCGACTGCTTGGTGATCTCCTCGGCAGAGACACTAGAGCGGTGGAGCTTAGGGTGGACAGCAAGTCCGCTCTGGCCCTGGCAAAGAACCCCATTTTCCATGAACGGAGTAAGCACATTCGGGTGAGGTACCACTTCATCCGAGGCTGTTTGGAGGACGGGAGCATCAAGGCGAGCTACATCAATACCAAGGACCAACTTGCGGACCTGCTCACCAAGCCCCTTGGGAGGATCAAGTTCCTTGAGCTCTGCTCCAGGACCGGGATGGTTCAACTTTCCCACAAGACGACGCACAAGACTTAGGGGGACAATGATGGATAAGTCTGGCTGCTGTGGTCTTTGTGGGGCTGTTGTGGTCTTTGTGGGGCTGTGCTAGTCACATGGTCTTTGTGGCTGCATGGTCTGTTTTTTAGGACAGCATCTTAGACTAGAGGACAGCATCTAGGACAGCATCTTAGACTAGAGGACAGCATCTAGGACAGCATCTTAGCATCTAGGACTGCATCTTAGACTAGCATCTTGGCATATGCTTGGCTGGCTAGCAGCCTATAAATATGTATCACCAACCCATCTAGATTAGAGTCCAGTCCAATTTGAACCAGGTGTTTATTTTCTTCTTAATGCAAAATCAAGAATCAACTAGTTCCACCTAGGTAGCCTATTTTTTTAAAAGAAATTTCAGACAAGTAACAACAGTGAGTAAAGAGTCCAGAAAGATAAACTGAAGATTAGTTGATACATACTTGGCACCAATGCAGTCCATTGTACATATAAATGGCTCATCGTTGTCTCCTAGGCCAGCAATAACTGGTTGGCAGAAGTACGGCCCAAACCTTACATATCACGAAATACTTCCGTCAGAGATCTCCAAAGTCAAAAAAGGATATGTCAAGTGACAAACAGCTGACTGAATCCACACAAATACCTGAAACAGCACACTTCCTAAAGATAACTGAGAAATAAGTAAATAACAAAGCTTAATATCAGCCAGCAGAGCACAGAGATGCATTTAATTACTGGCCTCCCAAAAGCCCAATGGTTCTCAATTTTTTGATGTGGAGTGGAGATAACGATATTAGTACTTCGCAGTTCACACTGCCAGTGTACCCTTCATTCCGTGAGTGTTTTACCTCCATACACTCCAAGGTAATCATAATTGTACCATGCATATAACTGAATCCATAAAAAATTGTAGGTTGTTGTCACCTTTTCTCATAGAGGAGGGCTGAAACAAGGCTGGCAAAGGTCTCGGGTTTCATGTCCCTCTCCTCCCTCAGCTGGTACAGCTTGTGCCTGAACACCAGCCGCTGATACCTGCACAAAGAGACAACGACATGCGCATCAAACCCAAACCCTAAACCATGTACTGGCCCCTTCCCTGAGACAGGTCGTCCAGACCAAAATGAATCGAGGATCCGGAAGACCCACAGCGTCTGGGCGTCGGTGGCGAGCCCGGAGAGCCCGATGTAGAGCTTGTCGTGGATCTTGAACACCCGCTGGAAGTCGGTGGCGATCGTCTGCAGCTGCACGCCGAGGCGGCGGTCGCTGGCGATCGCGAAGCAGTTCTTCCCCACCATCGCCACCACGGCGCTCCCGTTGTACTCGAAGATCTGAGGGGGCAAGCAGCGAGCAACGGAGCGAAGCCGCTCAATCAGGCGTTGCCATGAGTTTGAAAGCTAGGGTTTCGGAGCACGGGGAACGAGAAGCGGAAGTTGGAGACTAGGGCTCCGGAGGGCACTCACCGACATGGTTGGCGCTGATGTGGCGAGCGGGCGCGGCGGCAGGAGAGGCGACGGCGAGAACGGAGAAGGCGGCGACTCAGGTTGATTTCCGCCGGCGGAAAGAAAAAAAAAAACGAACAGCGCGGAGTACCAACCGTCTCCGGGTTCTGTGTAATACTGTAACTGGATGCTGGGCCTATACGGACTCCGGGCTCCGAACACTGTAACCAGCTCGAGACCTTTTTTACGGAAGGCCCACTGTTCACTGTTACTGGGCCGAATTGAAACTACGATCAGTGGGGAGTAACTTGGGCCTACGAAGACTTGCGGATGCTCTAAAGAGTTCTTGACCTACGCGGAGCCCATCAGCGATGAACTTGGTAACCGTGAATTCATAATGATGACTAGCACAATATTTTAGTGACGGCTGAAAGAAGGCATATTTTTTTTTTTAGAAATTTAGAATTTGAGTGCGGGCACGTGCCACTCTTTACTGGACCTGTTACAGACGGACTGGAGGACGACGTGACGGACGCCGTCACTGGCGACGTACCTGGTGTCTGTTTAATTTCCAAAATTTTATAAAATTTTTAAGATTTCTCGTCACATCGAATTTTTGAACACACGCATGAAGCATTAAATATAAATAAAAAACAAAATTAATTACACAGTTTAGACGAAATTCACGAGACGAATCTTTTAAGCCTAATTAGACTATGATTAAACACTAATTATCAAATAACAACGAAAGTACTACGGTACTATTTTCTAAAAAATTTCGCCAACTAAACGAGGCCTCGGCGAGGGAGAAGGAGGCAGTGGAGGAAGAAAGGTGGAGAGGACGGCAGCTCCTGCCACAGGCACGACTACCATGACAACTGCTCCCCTACCCCTTCACGACTTTCCACAGCTTGGCTCCGGCTTCATATTTAGCTTGTTTGACTTTTTTTAGATGAAATAGTATTTTTTTTCACAATAATTTAGTTAGAACAGTGTTTTTTAGTCAGTTTCAGCTTTGGCACTCTCCGAATCCGCCGGAGCCCTGCGCTTCCTCTTGCGCTTGATGACAGCAGTGCAATTAGTTTTTATTTGATAAATAGTGTTCAAACATGGACTAATTAGGCTCAAAACGTTCGTCTCGCAATTTCCCACCAAACTGTGCAATTAGTTTTTCTTTTCGTCTACATTTAATGCTCCATGCACGGACCGCAAACATTCGATGTGACAGGTACTATAGCAACTTTTTGGAAGTTGGGGTGAAACTAAACAAGAGTTTAAGCTCCATTTGCTATTGGTACCTTTTGTCATATTTAAAAATGATGAGGAAGGTACATAGGAAGCAATGTACTAGTGGGGTACTCCCCTGTGATCATTGTTCAGCCTGTCTTTTTATATCCAAAGAGTTCATTACCAAAAAGGTGCATAAAGACAGCCATATACACACACATGCTGCCACGAAATCAGAGCTTTTGGCTTAGGACAAAGCATACACTCTAGTATTTTGAACACATTGTAACCATGGAGGTTAGGTGGAAACGAGAGAAAAGCAAGACTAAATTACTCATGATGATGAAGAGCAGGATCTTACTGGGCACTTCCATGAACCACTCAGTTGGCTTTCAGGTGCAATGACACTACAGAGAAAGAATTGTCAAACTCAGTGTTGAGACCACGGTGCTGTTCAACAGTCAGCACCAGGTATCATTAGTAGTAGTATAAGAGAGCAAGGGCATCACTAGTGATTAACCTAGAAACTGGTTTCTAAGCAAGTATGAACACTGAACAGTATCTCCAACTACCTGATGATACACCATTAGTGTAGTGTAACAAACCAAACACAGCATTAGTCATGGCATTAATCTACATACCTGCTAAAGTTGGTTTGGACGTTAGGTCGCCAACAACCTGTGAGCTGAGCATTTTTGGCTAATCTCTGAACCGACAAGGCGACAAATGCAACGCATGTCATTGTCGCCTCTTGTCATCGCACTGCACACTGTCGCCTTTTGTCACTGCGCTGCATGCACTTGCTGCTGCATGTCTGGCGCTTTCTTCCAGTCTATGATCACTCATCCATAAGAAAATGGTCGCTTAGTTTCCTACCTAATACGCATCATGGTCCCTTGTTCTTTTTCTCACTGCTTTCCCTCGTAGTCCTAGTAATTGAATTCCATGAATCACGCTAAACATTTTGATTCACCAGCTGAAATTAGGGGAAAGCACCTGGGTAGATTGCACTCTATAACCCACCAGGCACAGTAGAAAGTACCAATGGAAGTGAGGACCCGTTCGTTTGGAGGAATTTGAAGAAATCTGGATGAAATTGGAGGAATTTGTGAGAGGAAATCAGCTATGAACAGTAACTATTGGTACAGAAAGTGTCCAACTAGTGAATATTTGTAATTTTGTTGTACGTTGTGATCGGAGGTGGCCTAGCACTCAATGACAGAGGATTTATACTGGTTCAGGCAACGTGCCCTACGTCCAGTCGGGGTCGGTCGGTGACTTTATTCCTGAGCTCAGGTGCTCGAAGTTTGCTATGAGGTTACAAATGAGAAGGAGAAAGATGGGGTGTGCAAGAGGCCCGGTTGGCTTCGGTCGGAAGGGCCGAGAGCGACGGGAACTCCGCTATGAGCTAAGTGTTCAAGCGAGTGTTTGAGGTCCGAACCTAGCGGTTCTGTGGTTGTGAGCTATTGGACTAATGAATCTAAAGGAACTGAGCTTGGATCGATCGGTCTCCCTGTTGGAGGGAGTGCATCCCTTTTATAGATGAAGGGGGTGGCTTTACAGGTGAGAGAAAAAGGGTACGGATGTTTTTAAACCTTGTTGCCCACGCCGATGAGGATTGAATAATGGTAGGCGCACACAACACTGTTGATGTCACTGTAGAATGTCAGGTGTACGTGGGAGGTTACGCTATCTTCTTCAGGAAGGGTTGACGTCAGTACCTGTAAAAACTGTTCGATGCCTAGAGGCATGTGATGAGTCGCGCTATGTTCACCCGATACGGTAAATCCTGGTGCCCATACCGCTATCGATGTCCAGAGACACGCGGGGTGTCTTACCGTATGGGAGTTTTAGTGGCCCCTACAATACTATAGAGGGAGATGTCGGCACCTATAATACTGTTTGTGTCAGGTGACTGCAGAGTACTGTTCTATGCAGGGTATGGTCCCTGGTACAGTGGTTTTGACTTGTGAGCCTTGCCTTGCCTTTCTCCGCACGTCTTCTGGTTCCTACCGAGCGAGCGTCCCCGGTCGGATGGCTCCAGTCAGCTCTGAGTGCGCCGGTCAGAGAAGAGCGGTGAGCAAGGTTTCTACGAGCCCCGATTGGAGGAACGCGGGGTCGGAGTCGGAAGTAAGGCTTGGGGCAGGCCTTTCGATTGGAGAGGCCGTCCGAAGGCGGCTGAAGCCCAAATTAAGCGCTCCAGTCGGAGAGGTGGGCCGAAGTAGCTGATGAGCGGGCGTTGCTCTTCTTGGTCTGGCCTTCCGGTCGGTTGCTGGACCGTTCCTTTGCCTTGTTGTTTTTAGACTCTTGGGCCGAGCCTTGGCGCAGAAGCCGGTCCCCGAGGGACCCCGGGTTTATGAACCCGATAGTAACTTTCAGCCATGAACAGTGCAATTTTTGCACGAGCCGAACGGCCCCTGAATATACTCCATCCGTCCACAAAAGAATACAATTCTCATGTTTTGAGAGTCAAACGATTCAAACTGTGACTAAAATTATACGAAAAAACTACTAACACTCATGAGACAAAACAAATACCATTAGATTAGTTATAGAATATATATACTTAATAAATTTATTTAGAGATATAAATGTTAATACTATTTATTATAGACTTGGTTAAACTTGAGCTAGTTTGACCGGCATGATTCCCATAATTGTATTCTTTTGTGGACAGAATGCATGTCTTGCAAGTAATTTGGAGGTACTAGCAAAATTTCAGAGTCAAGCAAGTAATGCCATGTGAGAAGTCTTAAGTCGAGATATCAATGTGAGGAGAGGTAGATAAAGACCGAAGCCAGCATAGAGGAGGCAATAAAAAGAGATTTAAAGGGTTGGAATATACCTAGATATCTTTGTTTTGGATAGGAGTGCTTGGAAAGCAGCTATTGATGCGCCTGAATCGTGACTAGGGACTCATGTTGGGTTTCAACTCTAGTCTACCCCAATTTACTTGGTACTAAAAGGCTTTGTTATTTTTTAGGGAAACAGGAGGGGTTGCCCCTTACTGGATTTTATTAAAATTTAAATGTACAAATCCTCCAAATACAAATCAAGAAACATAAAAAGAGACAAAGAAAATGAATAAGATTACACAAAACTGTCTAGTCATAACTGTAACTGAGTGCCTATATCCCTTTTAGATCTGAGCTTAACCCAGACTAATTCCTATTTAAAAACCATCTTGCATCTTTGTACAGAATGATGATGATTTCTGAAGATGACATCATTACGAGCAGACCTGATGGCCTAGAACATTGCAACAATTACACTTCCATGAAGAAAGGCATGTTGATTTGAGCCCTGAAGAGAAGAACCGAGTCAAGCATGCTTCCTTGAATGAGATGTGCTAGGCCCAACAGATTACAACAAGTCATAGCAAAAGGACAATCCATGAAGAGATGATGAAGGGACTCCTCAACATCTTGGTGGCAAAGCACACAATTGCAGCTCTACAGCTCCATTTGTTTTCTTTTTAGAAGTTCTCTGGTACTGAGTCTATCTTTCAAAGTAAGCTAGAAGAAAACTTTTCTTTTTAGAAGACAATTCGAATTCCATAGACAGTTGTATATAGGTGAAACTGGTATAGAACCCAAAAGATGAGTATAAGCTTTGTTTAATGTAAATAGAGATGATACCCAAATATAATTCCATACATCTTTCTTATGACTAGGCTGAATGTTTTGCAATTCAGTAATCATCTACTGGTATTGATCATGGGCTTCACTGGATAGAGGGACATGAAAAAACTCAGATTTATCATCAGCATCCAAGAAATTTTGTACAGAAGTATTAGCATCTTTAGCAAAGGAAAACAAATGAGGCCACTAAACATTGAAAGGAACACCATGCCAAACATCTGACCAAAAAAGGGAAGTTGAGCCATCACCTATTGTGACAGATGCCATCTCCTTGAAAGAATCAAGTAGTTTAAGGACATCCCTCCACCAGAAAGAACCATTGCTGTTATATATTGGAATTGTTTCATTATTGTAAAGAGAATTCTAAATCAGCTGAACCCAAGGGATATCATATTTGTTGAAAATTTTGTGCAGATGCTTAAGCAGAAGACTTTCATTTTGAATCTGCATATCATGAACACTCAAACCACCATTTTCTTTGGAATTGCAGACAAGTTTCCAAGCTACTTTGGGTGGCTTTTTGGAGTTAATATCAGATCCCCTCCATAAACGGTGCTTCCTATATTTATCTATTTGCTTAATCACAGTTTTTGGCAAAACATAAGTGAACATGGTATATGTAGGTAAAGCACTAAGGATTGCATTTGTCATCTGTAATCTACCAGCATGGCTCAAAAAGATGAAACAGTTACCAACCTTCTTTCACATTTAGATATTAGAGGCCAAAAATTAGCCACTGTTGGCTTTGTGAGACTTAGGAGTAAACCAAGATATGTAAAAGAGAATGAGCCATCGGAACAGCCAAAAGTATTAGCCAAAAGATTAAGCTTGTGCTCACTGATATTAATTGGGACCATCATGGATTTAGCATAGTTAACTTTTAAACCAGTAGACTCAGCAAAAGAGTTATGGATAGCCTTGAGAAAGAAAAGTTGCCTTGTGTCACCTTGCATGAAAATTAAGGTATCATCTACATACTATAAAATTGGGAAATCCTGATGAAATGGTAAATCAACTAGTAAAGTAAGTAAACCTTGGTGCTTTGCTGCATTGAGAATACTTTGTAGGAAGTCAGCTGCCAAGGCAAAAATGAGGGGGATAGTGGATCACCTTGTCTAACACCATGTTTATAATGAAAAAAAATTCTAGACACCCCATTGAGAAGAACAACTAAGGTACCAGACCCAAAGATCATCTTCATCCAAGTGACCCATCTGTTAGGAAAGCCTTTACTCTGCATAATTTGAATCATAAGCTCATGTTCCACCTTATCAAAGGCTTTTCCAAAGTCTAATTCCAAAATGATGATCTCATTTCTTGATTAATGATAAAGATGCAGGTACTCCAAAGACCAAGCTAAGCAATCTTGTATAGATCTAGATTTAATGAAACCATACTGGTTTTTGTGAACAAGTCTTGGCATAGCACATTGGAGTCTATTGGCTAGAATCTTGGTAAGGATCTTAACAGAGGTGTTAAGTAAAGAGATGGGTCTAAAATCAGAAACGTTTACTGCATTATCATGCTTGGGGATCAGGGTTGTAAGGAAAATGGACCCTATGCCTATTTACTTTGGATTTTGGTGTTTGATGACCAACACAACTAAATTAGACTAATGAATTTGCAAGTGTTTTTTTGTAGTTTAATAGGATGTAAGACATAACTTGGACGAAGGCGACATAATGATCCGATGATCAACACCTCAAGCAAGACTTTAGGAGCACAAGAGAAGATCCAAGAGATCAAGCAAAGCCTAAGCATGAAGATTGGAACTAAGCCGTATGCAAGATTGCGAAGAAATGAGCTCACTGTGGTGACCGGATGTAGGATCGGACGCTGGACAAGCAACCGGACACTACGACCGAATGCTGGGCAAGTGGCTCAACAGACAGGCGACCGGACACTGGACCGGACACTGGCGACAACCGACTGGACGTAGGACAGCAGCGTCTGATCAAGTACAGAGAGGTTCCAGAGCGGCAAATCTGCGACCAGACATGTCCGGTGGCAGGCGACCGGACGCTGGCCAGCGTTCGATCAGTATATTGCCGGCTCAATGGTTGGGACGACCGAACGTGTCCGGTCAGGACGATTCAGCGTTCGGTCAGTAGCAGTTTCGTGGGAATTCGACCCCAATGGCTACTTTCTTAGTGGGGCTTATAAATACAACCCCCAACCGGCCATTTGAGCATGGTGGAGCTGAGGAAACATACCAAGGGTGTTGATACACCATTTTAGTGATCTCCACTTGCATAGTGCTTAGTGATTCATCAGGTGATTAGCGTAGGTGCTTTGCGAAGTACTTAGGTTGATTAGACCACCGCTTATGCGCTTGCTCTAGGTTTGGGCCTAGTGTTTAGTGAGGTTTGCATACCTCTTACCACTCGGTGTTTGCGAGCACCACTGTTGTACATCGGAGGGGCTTGAAGTCTTGTGAGATCACACCAATCATGTTTGTGGTGTGGCCGCCACCGTGTACCAGAGGGAACAAGGCTCATGGCGTTTTGGCCAGAAGCTTGATAGTGAAGACGGCGGGGAGCATCCGGGAGATGCTTGCCGGAAGGCATGTCAAAGACCCACTTGCACATGGGGAAGGCCCGAGGCTATCCACGGAGTTACCCGACCGGGAGCTTGGCCCTTGCGAGGGATTCTTTTGCGAGGGGCTTCAATGAGGACTAGGGGGAAGCTTGCACGCTTCTTGATACCTCGGTAAAAATACCGGAGTCGTCGAAGGGATTTTGCATATCTCTACCTTGCTCTTTAGCTTCTACATTTATATTGATTACTTCACTATGTTTGCGGTAGAGATAGCAACACACTAGCAAAATCATAGTTGCACATCTAGATAGTTTATCTATTGCATAGGTTTTGCTAGGGTTAGAAAAAGAGGCCATAGTTTAGAGTTAGAATTGTTAAGTTGCCTAATTCACCCCTCCCTCTTAGGTGTCACGGTCCCTTCAATTGGTATCAAAGCCGGTTGGCTCAATTTGGACCTTTAGCTTAACCGCCATTGAGCCAACGCTATTTAGAGTGGTTGGGATGGATACCGCTAGGTCTCTGCATTTTGATGGTACTAACTTCCCATACTATAAAGCTAGAATGGCTTGCCACCTTGAGGCGGTTGATTTGGGTGTATGGAGAGTCACTCGTGACGGGATGAAACCCATCAAGAATCCTGAAAAACCCACAAAGAGTGATGAAAAAGAAATGCACTTCAATGCTAGAGCTAAAAATTTCTTGTTTGAATGACTTAGTATGGATGTTTTTAACCAAGTATTCACTTTAAATATGGCACATGAAATTTGGTTAAAACTCCAAGTGCTCCATGACGGCACAAGCAATGTCCGTGAGCAAAAACATTGTCTAGCAAAGCAAAACTATGATTCCTTTACTATGAATGATGATGAGCTTGTTCGTGATATGTATTCTCGTTTGAATCTAATTATCAATGAGCTTCATTCTATAGGATTATTAAAGCTAGATGATGCGGACATTGTGAGGAAGATCATCTCCGTGCTACCACAAAAAAATATACAAGCATCATCACCATCCTTCACAACATGGAGGACTTGAGCAACATGACCTCGGGCATTGCCATTGGCAAGTTAGTGGCATTTGAAATATCACATAAGATGGGTCAAGAAGAAGCTTCTTCATCTAGCAAAGGCAAAGCTCTCGCTTGTAGCAAGAAAAAGAAGATGAAGGGCAAGCAAGTTGAGACAAGCTCAAGCTCAAGTTCCTCAAGTGAAGATGAAGAAGAAGTTGAGGACGACGATGATGATGAAGATTCTAGTGATGATCAATCTTCCTCCTCCACCTCCGATCTTGATGAAGAATCAATCAAAGTGATCAACAAGGTGGAGAAGATGATCCAAAGGCTCAATGTCAAGGGTGTGCCCATCCAAATTCAAGATTTTATTTCCACAAATCAAAGAAATGAGCAAAGAAAGAGAGGATGCCATGGGTGCGGCAAGTTGGAACACTTTGTGGAAGTTTATCCAAATAAGCCCACACCCAAGATAAAGAAGAAGGCATGCAAAAACTAAGCCCTCATGTCAATAAGATCATGGGATGATTCTTCAAGTGAAGAAGAACCCCATCACAAGAGGCAAGGCCACAAGCACTCATCATCGAGCTCCTCTCGTATGTGCCTTATGGCACGAGGTAACGAAAGCACTTCCTCTAGTGAGAGTGATAGTGATGATGATATGCCCTCTTATCATGAACTTGTGCAAGAAAATCTTAATTATGCTAAAGCATGCACTAGTCAACACAAGAAGCTCAAAAGTTTAAAAGAAAAAGCTAGATAGTTCACAAAAAGCATACAAAACCTTGCTTAAACAATATGAGAACTTTGCTAATCTCAATGTTGAACTATCTACTAAAATTGAGAAACTTGAGGCTAGTGCAACAACAAATGCATGCACAATCAATGATGAGCAACTCTTAAAGAAAAATGAAAAATTAAAAGAAAAATTAGCTAGCTCACAAGAAGCATATAATAGTTTGCTTGCTAAAATAGAAACCATGTGCAAACATTGTGATGAGCCAACTAATAAAGTTGCTAATCTTGAAGCCGTTAGCATAACCCCCACCAAGGCATCTAAAAAGAAAAGTTCTATATTTAACATGTCTAAAAAGGATGCCTCTACTTCTTGTAATGATTTATGTTTAGACTCACCTTTGTGCAACCAAGTCTGTGTTGAGAAAGTTGTTGTAGATACATGCACACAAGAGGTTGCAAAGGAAAATGAGCAACTCAAGCAAAAAGTAGCTCACCTCACCAAGGACTTGACTCAAGTGAAGGCAAGGTAAAGCAAATCCAACTTCATCAAGATAACACCATCAAGGGAGTGAAGAAACTTGATGAAGGACAAACCGTGGTTTGTTACGTGTGCCACAAGGAAGGTCACAAGTCCTATGAGTGCAAGGTGAAGAATGGGGGAGGAGCAAAGAAGGAGAAACAGCAAACAAGCAAGCTCTCCAACACCTACACCAACAAGGTGGTCAAGAAGGCCTTCACACCTTATCTCTTGAAGAAGAAGAAAAATAACAAGGTGGTGGCCATCAAGGTGAACAAGCAAGCCAATAATAAGGTCAAACACTTTTGGGTGCCAAAGGAAATTATTTCCAACATGAAGAGCACCAAGAAGGTTTGAATCCCAAAAGGGAAGTGAGAAGTCCATCAGACTTCAGGGAATTTGGAGACTTGGTAAAGTTTGGGTGCATTTTATGGGGTGCATCATAATGGACAAAGTCATTGCCAAGTGGGTTAGTGAATACTATGGACCCAAATTCCCCTTCCCATGTTAGGTAACTAGATATCATTACTTTCAATTAGTATTCATTTCAATTGGTATTGTTTTTCTATTGATATACTCTTAAAGCATCTAGTTATCTTTCATGCCTATGTTTGCATTTACATGCTTAAATCTTTTGTTATGCATTCAATAGATATATCATATGGTAGGCTTGCTCAGTTTCATTATCAACCCTTGGAGCAAACCTACATGGTTTAAAATTGTTTAGAAGCACGGCACATAGCTTGTTTTACAATTATTTATCTAATATGTGCCAAAGTCCAAATTATAGATAATCTCTCCCAAATATCATCTTTCAAGTGGTATTTTGATACTTAAATCAATGTGCACAAATTTTACAAGTATTCAACACTTGTATGCACAAGTTTAGGGGAGCTTAATCTATAAGTTGGATGATTTGAGACTAACACCTTTTCAAGCTTATCTTGTGTGTAGTAGTCTCATTGTAAAGAAAATAGAGTCCTTGGAGGAAAGCATTATACTTCAATTGGTAGAAATCAAATTGATTTTCACATGTGGTATTTCTAAACCGATATCACCATGGTGATCTCACTTTGATATTTATTTGCTTTCCCCATGCATTATATAGATTAACCTCTCTTGTGCAATAAATTGCTAATTATGCATATGATTTGCTTTTTATCTTATGTATGCATAAATTTAGGGGGAGCTTAGTCTATATAATGTAATAGTCAAGTTTTGTGACCTATTCCATGCTAATCAAATCCTTCATTTGGTTCACAAAGTTTGACCCTCCCTTGTACCACTAATATATTGCTTTTGGGTGTTTGATGCCAAAGGGGGAGAATTTGAAGAACCAAAGACAAGCATTTAGTTACAAGTAGTAATGGTCCGAGAAAGAGAGGAAAGTGAAGTATGGGTTAGTCTAAGTAATGGGAGAATTTTTTTAGAAAGCTAGGCTTTAATCCATAATATCACATGGGGACATTTGCAAGGGCAAGACAAGCTTTTAAGTAAAGTTTTAATTGGTATCTGTCAATTAGTATCATATAACCTTGCCCTTTGCATTGCATCCTAGCAAGTAGGTAGTTTTTAACTTCCAAATTCTTATTATTTACTTGCTTTGGTCGTGTTGGCATCAATCACCAAAAAGGGGGAGATTGTAAGGAGAATGAACCCTAGGCCCATTTACTTTGGATTTTGGTGTTTGATGACCAACACAACCAAATTGGACTAATAAATTTGCAAGTGTTTTTTTGTAGTTCAATAGGGTGTAAGACATAACTTGGACGAAGGCGACGTAATAATCCAATGATCAACACCTCAAGCAAGACTTTAGGAGCACAAGAGAAGACCCAAGAGATCAAGCAAAGTTCAAGCATGAAGATTGGAACTAAGCTGTATGCAAGATCGCGAAGAAATGAGCTCACTGTGGTGACCGGATGCAGGACCGGACATTGGACAAGCAATCGGATGCTGCGACCGGACGCTGGGCAAGTGGCTCGACAGATAGGCGACCGGACACTAGACCGAACGCTGGCAGCAACCGACCGGACGCAGGATAGCAGTGTCTGATCAAGTACAGAGAGGTTCCAGAGTGGCAAATCTGTGACCGGACGTGTCTGGTGGTAGGCGACCAGACGCTGGCCAGCGTCCGATCAGTATATTGCTGACTCAACAGTTGGGACGACCGAACACGTCTGGTCAGGACGATTCAGTGTCCGGTCAGTAGCAGTTTCATGAGAATTCGACCCCAACGGCTACTTTCTCAGTGGGGCTTATAAATACAACCCCCAACCGGCCATTTGAGCATGGTGGAGCTGAGGAAACATACCAAGGGTGTTGATACACTATTTTAGTGATCTCCACTTGCATAGTGCTTAGTGATTCATCAGGTGATTAGCGTAGGTGCTTTGCGAAGTACTTAGGTTGATTAGACCACCGCTTATGCGCTTGCTCTAGGTTTGGGCCTAGTGTTTAGTGAGGTTTGCATACCTCTTTCCAATCGGTGCTTGCAAGCACCACTGTTGTATATTGGAGGGGCTTGAAGTCTTGCGAGATCACACCAACCGCATTTGTGGTGTGGCCGCCACCGTGTACCGGAGGGAACAAGGCCCGTGGCGTTTTGGCCAGAAGCTTGATAGTGAAGACGGTGGGGAGCATCCGAGAGAGGCTTGCCGAAAGGCACGTCGGAGACCCACTTGTGCGTGGGGAAGGCCCGAGGCTATCCACGGAGTTACCCGATCGGGAGCTTGGCCCTTGCGAGGGATTCCTTGTTAGGGGCTCCAACGAGGACTAGGGGGAAGCTTGTGCGCTTCTCGATACCTTGGTAAAAATACCAGAGTCGTCGATAGGAGTTTGCATATCTCTACCTTGCTTTTAGCTTCCACATTTACATTGATTACTTCACTATGTTTGCGGTAGAGATAGCAACACACTAGCAAAACTATAGTTGCACATCTAGATAGTTTATCTATTGCATAGGTTTTGCTAGGGTTAGAAAAAGTGGTCATAGTTTAGAGTTAGAATTGTTAAGTTGCCTAATTTACCCCCCCCCCTCTTAGGCGTCATGGTCCCTTCAAGGGTGATGTGAGAACCATTCAAACTCTGAAGGCAAATATCCCCATTGAAGAAGGAGGAGCACAAGTCATAAAAATCATTGGAAATAATATGCTAATATCTCTTTAAAAAATCCATGTTAAAACCATCTGGGCCTGGGGCTTTGTCAGAAGGGAGGTGCTTAACCACTGAGTCAATCTCATCTTTAAGAATTGGGTTTACCAAAAAGGAAAGATCATTGACTAGATGTATAAAAGTAGGCAAATGAAAATTTACACTCTGAAAAGAGGAAACCCCTAGCCTCTCTTTAAAAGAATCCCAAAGCAAGTTTGCCTTAGCACTGTGCTCAGTAAAAGATTGGCCATCAGAATTTTCAAGAGTAGTGATCAGATTTCTTCTGAATTTAATGGAAGCATTAGCATTGAAAATTTTAGTGGAAGCATCCCCTAAGGTTATCCACTTAATAGAACCTCTTTGCTTCCAATAAATGTGCTGCTGCCTAAGCAAATTAGTAAGCTTTTGCTCTAAAATTTTCTTAAAGTTCCATTTAGGGATGGACAAATCTCTAAATTCTTCTAGATATAGAAAAAAGTTAAAATCAGCTTGACATTTTCAATAGCCAGTTTTAGATTGGATAAGTTTCTTTGCCAATCTTTCAGAAACCTTCACAAATTCTTGAATTTAGCAGTGATGACTTTGGCCATGTTAGTTTCATTAACTAAAGAAGCACAAGTATGTTGAACCAAAGGCATAAACTCTTCATGTTCCATCTAATAGTTTTCAAACCTAAAAATACTTGTCTTTGGAATAGCAGTCGAAATTGTTATGACACATGGGGTATGATCAGAGGTTTCATTGACCATAGAAGATGCAAAGGTGTTTAGATAGGTGACAGTCTAGAGAGCAGAAGTAAAGAACCAATCTAACCTTTCCAAAGTGGGGATAACTATTTATTTGACCAAGTGAAAGCTCTAGTTTAATTTTGGTTAATTGATGAAACCCTAAGTGCTAATCTAGTTTATCAAAGTGATTATGAGATAGGTAGCATTATTCTAAGTGGTGAAGCAAATGAAGATCATGACATGATGATGGTGATTCCATTGTGATGATCAAGTGCTTGGACTTGGAAAAGGAGAAAGAAAAACAAAAGGCTCAAGGCAAAGGTATAAGTGGTAGGAGCCATTTTGTTTCGGTGATCAAGACACTTAGCGAGTGTGATCACATTTAGGTTCGATAGTCATACTATTAAGAGGGGTGAAACTCGTATCGAAATACGGTTATCAAAGTGCCACTAGATGCTCTAACTCATTGCATATGCATTTAGGATCTAGTGGAGTGCTAACACCCTTGGAAATGTTTGTGAAAATATGCTAACACACATGCACAAAGGTGATACACATTGTGTTTAGCACTTGTGAGCAAGGGTTCAGAACTTCACCGGCAGAGTGTCCGCCCATAGATTATGGATAGTCCGATGGTGTCACCGACGCTCTGTACAGAAAAGACAGGGTTTCACAGAGTGCACCGAACGCTGGCCATGTAGTGACCGGACACTGGGGTCATGCATCCGGTCAGTAGCAGCAGTGAGCGCGTAGTCTCAGTCTTTTGACCGGACGCTGGTGCGAAGTGTGACTGGACGCTCAGGGCCTATGTACGATCAGTGCTGATGTGGCGGCACATAGAGGAGATGGTGAGTGACCAGACGCTGGGTGAGTCCGGTCGGGCATGCCCAGACGCGTCCGGTCGAGAATGGAACCTTACTAGAAACGACCGGACATTGGGGTCCTATGTTCGGTCACTTCGAAGCAGCGTGTCTAGTTACAACTTAAATGTATTAATGACCATTGAGATTGGGCGATCAACATTTGAAGCAGGAGCTATATGGTACGCATCGTGCGACCAGACGCTGGGGTCCAGCGTCTGGTCGATCTGACCGACACGTTCGGTCGCCTCGTTTTTCAGTGGACTGAAGAGCCAACAACTCTATTTCATGGGGGCTTCTATTTAAGCCCCATGTCCAGCTCAAGCTCACCCTCTTGGCCATTTGCATTAACATAGTAACCTTATGAGCTTAGCCAAAGCCCTCCCACTCATCTCCATCATTGATTCATCATCTTTGTGAGATTGGGAGAGAATCCAAGTGCATTGCTTGAGTGATTGCATCTAGAGGCACTTGGTATTTGCGTTTTGCTGCGGGATTCACTTGTTTCTCTTGATGGTTACCGCTACCTAGATGGCTTGAAGCAGCAAGGATTGTCGAGTGAAGTTTGGTGATTATCTCTGGCTCCGATCGTGGTGATTGTGAGGGGTCTTGTGTCTTCCTCGGTGGAGCGCCGAAAGGTAACTCTAGTGGATTACTCGTGTCATTGAGTTACCTCACTTGTGGGTAGGTTCTTGTGGTGTCCAATTGTGTAAACGAGGTTCGTGCAACACCTCTTAGCCGCTGAACCACCAAGTGTTGGTCAACACAACGGGGACTAACGTGCCGGCAAGCACGTGAACCTCAGGAGAAAAATTGGTTGTCTCTTGTACTTTGGTATTCTCCCAGTAATTGATTTAGTATTTATCTTGTGATTGGTTCACTCTATATGGCAATATAATCACCCTACTCACTCATTTATATTCTTACAAACTAGTTGTAGCAATCTCTTTAGTGTAGCTAGAATTGAAAGTTTGCTTTGTAGTTTAAGTTCATCTAGTGGAGCTCTTTAGTGTAGTAAGTGTGAGAGCTCTTAGTGAGTCGTGACATAGCAAATTGTGTATTTAGTGATCATAGCAACTAGAATTATTGGATAGGTGGCTTGCAACTCTTGTAGAGCTAGAGTAAATTTGCATTTCGCTATTTGTTATACTAATCAAATTGCTCTAGTTAGTTTGTAGATTTTTAAATAGGCTATTCACCCCCCTCTAGCCATATTAGGATCTTTTACCAAGTAAATCTTCTACCCTTCAGGGGGAGTTCAACTAGACCAAGATCACTAATAGCTTCATTGAAGAGGTACATTTCAAGATGGTCACCTCCAGATTTATTTCTATCATCTGGGTTTCTATAAAGATTAAAGTCACCCACTATCAACCAGTTAATAGTATCAGGAAGGTTGATGTTCTTAAACCATTGCAGAAAAGCCCTCTTTCCAGGAGCAGTACAGGGTGCATATATGTTTGTGAGAATCCAAGGTTCATTATTATGATTAGAGACAAATTCCATAGACACACAATACTCATTCTTAAAAACTTTAGAGCCAGAAAACAAATTAGACTTCTAGATGATCATTGAGCCACCAGAAGCTCCAACAGATGGAATGAATTCAAAAGAGACAAAAGGAGGACAAATCTTTTTAATAAACATAAGATCAAAAGTTTGCTTTTTTGTCTCCTTAAGAGAAACTATATCACAATTGCAGTTCATTACACGATCTCTGATAGCATCCCATTTCTTATCAGAGTTTATTCCTCTAACATTCCAACTAAGGACAGACCAAGATCTAATTGACATTGATTAAACAAAAGGCAAAAGATAGAAGATCCTATGCAGCTAGGTACTAGGATCTGCAGCTCCATTCTTGGAGCTATGGCTAGAGGAAGGGCTAGCTTGGTCTAAAGAATTTTGGCTTACTGATGAGCCAGTTTTCTTACTTTTCATAGACTTCTTCTTTTTGCAACAGGAATGGCATTGAGCTTTGCTGGAGTGAGGTCTGCAGGATTGATGCCACAAAAGGATGCCCCCAAATCCCTAATGACCTTGGGAGAAATAGTGGGTGGCGTAGCTACACAACCTAGGTAGTTCTTGTCCTTGCAAGAGGTGGGTGAAGACTTGAACCCCTTGTTGATTAGCTTCAGTCTCATGCTTCTTTTGACATTGGCTTTAGAGAGTGGACCTTTACCCTTTCTCTTAGGAGTATTCTTGGGAGTGGTGACATTATTAGGAGCCTTGGAGTTGGTGCCTTTAGTGTCAAGACCAAGATCTTCTCCTAGTGACTCTAGAACAACAGAAGAAGTATGCTCAAAGTTAGAGCAAATTGAAGATCAACTTAGGGATAGGAATGAGGAATGGAAAATAGAGTGGCACTACCAATTAAAGAGGATAGATCAGAGCTAAACTGATTCCAGGCATTGGATTGTAGAAAGGATTTAGCCCAATCAAAAGTAGGTGACTATAATAAGAGAAATGTGAAGAAATTAATCTAGAGTTCAGGGATAAGGATAGAGGAAAAGTTACTAGAATTATCTAAGAAATGTCTTACCCATTGCCTGATTGCTTTAGGGCAAGGTCTAAGACTTGGATGTTGAGGCCAAGAGTCCTAAAGCTACACCATCCCTAGTTGAATGTCTTCATTATGCTTAAAACATTTCCTTGGCCATTGATCTAGCCCATCAGATCACCCTCTTGGATCTCTTCAGGCATAAGAGGCTATAGATTATTAAAATCTAGAAAGGGCATAATTTCCACTAGAGGTACAATAACTGAGCATGTGGAAAGTCTTCTGAATCAGTGTCTATATCATCATCCATTGCTAAGACCTGTTCTTCAGCCATTGGAGGGACTGCAACCTAATGCTGAACATTTTGAATGACTTCTTCTATAGTCATGGTCAAAGCATCTTCCTCAACATGATTTTCCTACCCACCTTACTGAGCTTCAATAGGCTGAATTGGGATTAAAAGAGGTACTTCATCTATATTGGGCTGAATTCCAAGCTAATCGGTAGGATGGCCCTATCCAAGCTAGGCTACATTCTGGTTAGGCCAAGGGGCCCAAACTTGGTTACCTTGGTCTTCTGCAAACTAATTCTATGCATTGGGGCCATCTGGAGGAGCTAGCCCATTACCTGGTTGCCCATAACCAAAGAACTCAAAATGATTAGGGTCAATATCATCTGGATCTTCTGGTGGAAAATCCTCATCTTGAGGTTGGGCCCCCAACATTGTTGCTGAAATTATCTCACACTGTACTATCCAAAAATCAGACTCTGGGTTTTCACCTTCAGAAAAATTGAAAAACCATGGAATGGCATCCAAACCAGTGACTCTAACTTTGACTAAAGCTCTAGCCATATGATCATGGTCCTCCTCCCAAACCATAAGCCTGCCAAACTGAGAAACTGCTTTATCAACCAGAGAATATGACCAGATGTCAACATTGAGGCCAATCATCATCAACCACACCTTATGTGTATACACTACAGTTCTATTATTCCAAGCTTCGTTATGGGCAATGAAGGAAATGTGAGTGTTTCCAAACTGACGAGGGTCATTGTTAATCAAAGAGTCCCTGTGTGACACATGATTAAGGGTGACATAAGCCTGACCAAATGGGCAGGGCTAGATTGACTGATACGACATGCCCATGTGCACATTCAAAAATTCCACGAGAGTGCCATGGATGTCATTGAAATTCAACTGACCATGTGGCAAAGGATGGATGAAGGCGATGGCGACATCGTTATTGACTCGCTGCAATCGAACAGTAACAACTTGATGCATGGTAGGCCAACCAGGAACCATCACACGCTGACCCCAAGTAGGCATGAAAGGAGTTGGGTCAACAAACCTATATGCCATAGTGGAAGGATCAGGGTTCACTGTACCATCAATTGGGGTTTTCAGAGACCAAGCAACATGAACAGTTGTAGGCAAATGGTGAATGCCAATAACACGAGACGCGTACTCACCAAATGTCGAGAAGATTATCAACGGTGGTGATGAGGACGGCGATAACACCTCAAGCAGGGAAGGAGGGAAGAGCCATCATCATCGAACTCTAGAGACTAGAGTCTCCAAGGCCGATGCCAGGGGATGATGATAGGGGAGGGAATGGACTGAATTCCGACCAACTCTTTAATGTATTTAGAAACAGAGATATAAAATCTTAGCGTATAAGGTTGCTGACGTCCACCATTCAGCGAGTGAGTAGAGTGACTATTATGAGAATTCAAAGGGGCACTCTGATCATTTAGGAGGTGCGAGGATCGGGGCGGGAGACTGCATTTTCCAAAAATGTGACCAAAGCCAAGACAATTTCGGCATCGTGGTGGATTATTACAGGCAGGCCTAGCATGGGCCAGTGATAAATAGTTGGTGCAAAGCTACACTAAAGGCCCATGACCATTAGTAATCCTTCTAGGGTCAGGAATTGGGCCCAAAATTCCCGCGAGTGATATAGGAACGTTCTTATAATTAGGGGCACTGATAGGGTAATCAAGTCTCATAAAAATAGATTTATGACGAGAATTAAAAGGTAATTCAAAATTTGAAAACTCCATGGAATTGGAGCTCGAAGCAAGAAAGTGAATAGTAGGAATGGCGATTGGAACATAATTGGCACAAGTAAGACATACCGACTTGCGCTTAGAGACTTTCATCCATTCAGTAGCTTGCTCAATGCACCGATTATGATATTCAACTTTAAAATTAGGGCCTCCATTGTGCCAGTGATGGAAAAAGACCTTGAAATCTTGATATTCAAAAGAGCACATATTATGATAAGAGGCCACTGAGAACATGAAGACTCTATCATCTTGCTTCACAACTCTGAAAGCTCGAGGGGAACCACCAATGACAGCGTGAAGAAGATTCTCAATCAAATGCTTTGAGAGACAGAATTTACAACGTCCCATAGAGAGAACAAGGAAGAAATCCTTAGCAGCTGAAGATGGATCACTAGTAACAAGGAGCCATACCGACAAAGAATTTCAGCCTCCACCACCTGGCTAGGCCGAGTGTTGGAAACAGAGGCAGCCATGGTCATCAGGCGCTAAGTGGTGCCATGGACAGAGCTCACCATTTTGCCAAGTAAAATCCTTTTTGTCAAAACATCGAACAACCTGCGTCCGAGTATCACAAGAACCACCATAGCTCCAGTAGAACGACAAGGAGTACTAGGGAAGTCGCTCGGTCAAGATAGCTGGTGGCGGCCGGGGCCGGGGTGGTCATCGGCGCTAGAAGGTGCTCTCTCTCGAAGTCACTCCTCCTGACTCACTAGGCTGAGAAATTGAGAACTTTGTAGTTTTGGATAAGGAACAGACTGGATCTTGATGTTTCATCAGAAGGAAAAATGACTTATTAGCATGCAATACATGTACTAGCTTCTCTCATCTGAACATTAGCTTTTGTAGATAGGTCAAGCAGGACTAGAAGAGAAGGCTTTGTTATTGTTGTTGTTGAAGCAAGTAATGCCATGATTCATTCTTGAAAAAACTCTTAATTAGCCTTGGTCTTGAGTTCAAACAGTTACACAAGCATACAAAGTAGTTGTAGATAGATACTGTAGGGGACCGTGACGCCTAAGAGGAGGGTGAATTAGGCAACTTAAAATTCTAACTCTAAACTATGGCCTCTTTTTCTAACCCTAGCAAAACCTATGCAAAAGGTAAACTATCTAAATGTGCAAGTACGGTTTTGCTAGTGTGTTGCTATCTCTACCGCAAAAGGAGTAATATAATCAAAGTAAATGCGGAAGCTAAAGAGCAAGGTAGAGATATGCAAACTCCCATCGACAACTCTGGTATTTTTACCGAGGTATCGAAAAGTGCGCAAGCTTCCTCCTAGTACTCGTTGGAGCCCCTCATAAGGAATCCCTCACAAGGGCTAAGCTCCCAGTTGGGTAACTCCGTGGATAGCCTCAGGCCTTTCCCACGCACAAGTGGGTCTCCGACGTGCCTTTCGGTAAGCCTCTCCCAGATGCTCCCCACCGTCTTCACTATCAAGCTTTTGGCCAAAACGTCGCGAGCCTTGTTCCCTCCGATACACGGTGGCGGCCACACCACAAATGCGGTTGGTCTGATCTCGTAAGACTACAAGCCCCTCTAATATACAACAATGGTGCTCGCAAGCACCGAGTGGTAAGAGGTATGCAAACCTCACAAAATACTAGGCCTAAACCTAGAGCAAGCGCATAAGTGGTGGTCTAATCAACCTAAGCACTTCGCAAAGCACCTACGCTAATCACCTAATAAAACACTAAGCACTATGCAAGTGGAGATCACTAAAATGATATTTCAACACCCTTGATATGTTTCCTCAGCTCCACTCCTCCCAAATGGCCGGTTGGGGGTTGTATTTATAAGCCCCACTGAGAAAGTAGCCGTTGGGGATAAAGTCCCGCTTTTCTACTACTGACCGAATGCTGGAGTCGTCCTGATTGAATGAGTCCGGTCGTCCTGACCATTGGAGCCACGAACAACTGATCGGACGCTGCCAGCATTCGGTCACATGCCATCGGACTCGTTCGGTCGCAAGTTCGCCACTTTGCAACCTCTCTATACTCGATCGGACGCTGTTGTCCTACGTCCGGTCGGTTTACCGCCAGCGTCCGATCACTTGCTGAGTGTGTTGTTGGACTAATGAATAGTGCCATTGGTGCGTCCGGTCATTTTGCTTGTTCAGCGTCCGATCGCTGCTGCTGACGCCTGCTATTACCGAGCCACTGATCGGAGCGTCCGATCACTTTCTTCCAGCATCCAGTCCAGCATCCGGTCGCTTCTGTGAGCTCATTTCTTCGAGATCTTACGTGCGGCTTGGTTCCTATCTCTATACTTGGACTTTGCTTGATATCTTGGGTCTTCTCTTGTGCTCCTAAGGTCTTGCTTGAGGTGTTGATCATTGAATTATCACGTCGCCTTTGTCCAAGTCACGCCTTGTATCCTATTGAACTACAAAACAATCAGTTGCAAATTCATTAGTCTAATTTGGTTGTGTTGGTCATCAAACACTAAAATCCAAAGTAAATGGACCTAGGGTCCATTTTTCTTATAATCTCCCCTTTTTGGTGATTGATGACAACACGACCAAAACAAGCAAATAATAAAAATTTTAAATTTAAAACCTATCTACTTGCTAGGATGCAATGCAAGGGGCAAGATTATATGATGCTAAAAGATACTACTTGTAAGTCCACATAAAAACTCATCTTACCCTTACAAATGTCCCCATGTGGTATTATGGATTTAAACCTTGCTTCCTATAAATTCTTCCCATTACATAGGCTAATCCATAATCCACTATCCTCCCTTTCTCGGACCATTACTATAAATTAATGCTTGCTTTTGGTCCTCTAAATTCTCCCCCTTTGGAATCAAATACCAAAAAGAAATACATTAGTAGCACAAGGGAGGGTCAAACTTTGTGATCCTTTGTGTGTAGAGTGAAATAGATCATAAAATTTGACTCTCACATTATATAGACTAAGCTCCCCTAAAAATATGCATGCATATGATAGAAGGCAAAGCATATACATAATTGGCAAAGTATTGCACAAGGAAATTTAATCTATATAATGCACGGAGAAAGCATATAAATATTAAAATGAAATCAACATGATGATATTGGTTTAGAAATACCACATGTAGAAATCAATTTGATTTCTACTACTTACAATCGGTGGTGGATATTTGAAGTGTGATGCTTAACTCCGGGAACTCTATTTTCCTTGCAATGAGACTACTATACACATGATAACTTTGAAACGGTGTTAGTCTCAAAGCATCCAACTTGTAGAGTAACCTCCCTCTAAATTTGTGCACACAAGTATAGGAAACATGCATATTGATTTTAGAATAAAAAATACCACTTGAAAGATGACATCACATGAATGTGAGTCATTTTCAAAAGCGATATTCGGGAGAAATTATCTATAATTTGGACTTTGGCGCATATTAGATGAACAATTGAAGGACAAGCTATGTGTCGTGCTCCTAAACAACTTTAAACCACGTAGGATTGCTCCAAGGAATAAGAATGAAATTGAGCAAGCCTACCATATGAAATACCTAGTGTATGCATGACAAAATATATAAGAATGTAAATACAAACCTAGGCATGAAGAGTAACTAGATGCTAAAAGATACCAATTATAGGAAAATTTAAATCTAATACCAATTGAAGTAAATTGAATCTAGTTACCTAACATAGGAAGGAGAATTTTGGTCCATAGTATTCACTGACCCACTTAGCAATGATTTTGTCCATCATGATGCACCCCATGAAATGCATCCACACTTTGCCAAGTCTCCAAATTCTCCGTAGTCCATAGGACTTCTCACGTCCCTTTCGGGGTCTAAACTTTTTTGGCGCTCTTCATGTTGGAGATGATTTCCTTTGGCACCCAAAAGCGTTTGACCCCATTGTTAGCTTGCTTGTTTACCTTGATGGCCACCACCTTGTCATTTTTCTTCTTCTTTAGCAAGTATGGTGTGGAGGCCTTCTTGTCCACCTTGTTGGTGTAGGTGTTGAAGAGCTTGCTTGTTTGCTTTTTCTCTTTCTTCTTTACTCCTCCCCTATTCTTCACCTTACACTCATAGGACTTGTGTCCTTCCTTATGGCACACGTAGCAAACTACGGTTTGTCCTTCATCAAGCTTCTTCACTCCCTTGACGGTGTTATCTTAATAAAGTTGGGCTTGCTTCGCCTTGCCTTTTACTTGAGTCAAATCCTTAGGGAGACGAGCTACTTCTTGCTTGAGTTGCTCATTCTTGCTTGAGTTGCTCATTCTACAATAACTTTCTCAACACAAACTTAGTTGTACAAAAATGAGTCTAAACATAAATTATTACAAGAAGTAGAGACATCCTTTTTAGACATGTTAAAGATAGAATTTTTCTTTTTAGATGTCTTGGTGGGGGTTGTACTAACGGCTTTAAGATTAGCAACTTTATTAGTTAGCTCATCACAATATTTGCACATGGTTTCTATTTTAGCAAGCAAACTTTTATAAGCATCTTGTGAGCTAGCTAACTTTTCTTTTAATTTTTTATTTTTCTTTACAAGTTGCTCATCATTGATTGTGCATGTATTTGTTGTTGCACTAGCCTCAAGTTGCTCAATTTTAGTAGATAGTTGAACATTAAGATTAGCAAAATTCTCATATTGTTCAAGCAAAGTTTTGTATGCTTCTTGTGAACTATCTAGCTTTTCTTTTATTTTCTCGAGCTTCTTTTATTGACTAGTGCAAACTTTAGCATAATTAAGGTTTTGTTGCATAATTTCTTCATAAGAAGGTATTTCATCATCACTATCACTCTCACTAAAGGATGAGCTTTCGTTACCTCGTGCCATAAGGCACACACGAGAAGAGCTTGATGATGAGTGCTTGTGCCCTCGCCTCTTGTGATGGTATTCTTCTTCACTTGAAGAATCATTACATGACCTTATTGATGTGAGGGCTTAGTTCTTGCATGCCTTCTTCTTTGTCTTGAGTGTGGGCTTATTTGGACAAACTTCCATAAAGTGCCCTAACTCGCCGCATCCATAACATTCTCTTTTTCTTTGCTCATTTCTTTAATTTATGAAGATAATATCTTGAATTTGGATGGGCACACCCTTGACATTGAGCCTTTAGATCATCTTCTCCACCTTGTTGATAAGTTTGATTGATTCTTCATCAAGGTCGGAGGTGGAGGAGGAAGATTGATCAACATCACTTGAATCTTCTTCATCATCATCCTCATCTTTTTCTTCTTCACTTGAAGAGCTCGAGCTTGAGCTTGTCTCAACTTGCTTGCCCTTCATCTTCTTCTTGCCACATGCAAGAGTTTTGCCTTTGCTTGATGAAGAGGATTCTTCTTGACCCATCTTGCGTGACATTTTAAATATCACTATCTTACCAATGACTATGGCCGGGGTCATGGTGCTCAAGTCCTCCATGTTATGAAGGATGGTGATGATGCTTGTATATTTCTTTTGTGGTAGCATAGAGATGATCTTCCTCACGATGTCCGCATCATCTAGCTTTATTAATCCTATAGAATGGAGCTCATTGATAATTAAATTCAAACAAGAATACATATCACAAACAAGCTCACCATCTTTCATTTCAAAGGAATCATAATTTTGTTTAGCTAG
Organism: Miscanthus floridulus; assembly: GCF_019320115.1. Classification (NCBI taxonomy): domain Eukaryota; kingdom Viridiplantae; phylum Streptophyta; class Magnoliopsida; order Poales; family Poaceae; genus Miscanthus; species Miscanthus floridulus. The sequence continues at coordinate 17,170,031 of NC_089587.1, forward strand.
ATAATATTTTTACTCACGGACATTACTTGTGCCGTCATGTAGCTCTTGAAGTTTTAACCAAATTTCATGTGCCGTATTTAAAGTGAACACTTGGTTAAACACATCCATGCTAAAAGATTCAAACAAGCAATTTTTTGCTCTAGCATTGAAATAAATTTTCTTTTCATCACTCTTCGTGGGTTTATCGAGATTCTTAATGGGTTTCATCCTGTTACGAGTGACTCTCCAAACTCCCAAGTCAATCGCCTCAAGGTAGCAAGCCATTCTAGCTCTATAGTATGGGAAGTTAGTGCCGTCAAAATGCGGAGGCCTAGAGGTATCCATTCCAACCACTCTAAATAGCATCGACTCAACGACGGTTAAGCCAAATGTTCAAATTGAGTCAACCGGCTCTGATACCAATTGTAGGAGACCGTGACGCCTAAGAGAGGGGTGAATTAGGCAACTTAAAATTCTAACTCTAAACTATGACCTCTTTTTCTAACTCTAGCAAAACTTATGCAAAAGGTAAACTATCTAAATGTGCCACTACGGTTTTGCTAGTGTGTTGCTATCTCTATCGCAAAATGAGTAATATAATCAATGTAAATGCGGAAGCTAAAGAGCAAAGTAGAGATATGCAAACTCCCATCGACGACTCCGATATTTTTACCGAGGTATCGAGAAGCGCGCAAGCTTCCCCCTAGTCCTCGTTAGAGCCCCTCGTAAGAGCCAAGCTTCCGGTCGGGTAACTCCGTGGATAGCCTCGAACCTTCCCCACGCACAAGTGGGTCTCCAACGTGCCTTTCGACAAGCCTCTCCCGGATGCTCCCCGCCGTCTTCGCTATCAAGCTTCCGGCTGAAACGTCGCGGGTCTTATTCCCTCCGGTACACGGTGGCGGCCACACCACAAACGCGGTTAGTGTGATCTCGCAAAACTACAAGCCCCTTCGATGTACAACAATGGTGCTCGCAACCACCGAGTGGTAAGAGGTATGCAAACCTCACTAAACACTAGGCCTAAACCTAGAGCAAGCGCATAAGTGGTGGTCTAATCAACCTAAGCACTTCGCAAAGCACCTACACTAATCACCTAATAAAACACTTAGTACTATGCAAGTGGAGATCACTAAAATGGTGTTTCAACACCCTTGATATGTTACCTCAGCTCCACTCCTCCCAAATGGCCGGTTGGGGGTTGTATTTATAAGCCCCACTGAGAAAGTAGCCGTTGGGGACGAAGTCTGACCGGACACTGGAGTCGTCCTGATCGGACGCGTCCGGTCGTCCCGACCGTTGGAGCCGCGAACAACTGATCGAATGCTGCCAGCGTCCGGTCGCAAGTTCGCCGCTCTGGAACCTCTGTACTCGATCGGACGCTGCTGTCCTGCGTTCGGTCGGTTTGCCGTCAGGGTCCGGTCACTTGCTGAGTGTGTTGTCGGACTGATGAACAGTAACATCGATGCATCCGGTCATTTTGCTTGTTCAGCGTCCGGTCGCTGCTACTGACGCCTGCTGTTGCCAAGCCACTGATTAGAGCGTCCGGTCACTTTCTTCCAGCGTCTGGTCCAGCGTCCGGTCGCTTCTGTGAGCTCGTTTCTTCGCAATCTTGCATGCGGCTTGGTTCCTATCTTCATGCTTGAACTTTGCTTGATATCTTGGATCTTCTCTTGTGCTCCTAAGTTCTTGCTTGAGGTGTTAATCATTGGATCATCACGTCGCCTTTGTCCAAGTCATGTCTGGCATCCTATTGACTACAAAACAACCACTTGCAAATTCATTAGTCCAATTTAATTGTGTTGGTCATCAAACACCAAAATCTAAAGTAAATGGACCTAGGATCCATTTTCCTTACAGATACCATCCATACATGCCATGATCTGGGGCAAATAATATTTTCTTGATGGTAGTACTGATGAGTTACAGTGTGGAAAATCTTTAATCTATACAGAAGTTAACAGATCCATAAAAAGGGGGGAAGGACTTCATTTTACTTCTTTGTACAACCACGGAAATATGTAGCCCTCCTCCACAAACCCAAAAACTGTGCCAACACAGCTCGACATGTAGCGGCACCTCAGATTGACAAACACCATGGAAGGCAATGCAAGCAAGGAACAATAACCCGTGCTCAACTTCATAAGTTATCTGGGGGTTTTGGTTTTTGAACCACTTGGACAAGCCTTACTGAATCAGCAATTCCAATCATGTCCATGTTTCATTTATCTCAAATGGGAGATTGCATCTGAGTAGCATAGGGTGATTCCGGGCTGATCCTCAGCGTTCCTCCAAGCTCCATGGGCACTAGGGGTACAAGCGAATGGAGTACATCGGTGATCAGCGGCCTGTAACTTGGCTCTGGTTGCACACAGAGCACAGCCACTGCAGCAACCTAGAAGAAATGTACCCGTCTGATCAGTTAAAAAGCTAAATACACATGAAACAGACAAAACTGTAATGACTTGAAAATGCTTACTTGGTACAAGTGTTTCAGATCCATTGTGTTCTTGATCATGGGGTCAATTATGTTAGGGAGTTTGGATCTATCAGTTAGCTGAGGCATGGCCTGCATTCGAATCCAAGTATGGCAATATGTCAGACGTCAATAGGTCAATTTATCTGCCTCGATTCTGGCATGTTGAGACGCCAAATGTTTAATTGGACAATATTCTACTTTTTAATTGGACACTAGATTCTAATGATTTGAGACGCCAAATGTCATAACATTGTGTACCCATGTAACAATTGATTGGCACTGAGATTGTGCCATCTTCTCAACAGGTTTCCTTCCCAGTAGAAGTTCTAGAAGTACTACCCCAAATGCATATACATCACTCTTCTCAGTCAACTTCCCTGAATTCAATGCAGTTGCACATGATTAGAGTTGAGTACCGTAGTCGTGATGAATAAAGAGTACTCTAGACTTCAACAGACAGGATTACAAGTGAGACACAAGGAGGGGGAGAAAAAGGGCACATATACCATCCAATAAGTACTCAGGGGCCACATAGCCCATAGTCCCAGAAAGCTTTAAATTCCCTTTGCTGTGATTCCCACTAATCACCGCGAGGCCAAAATCTGAAATCTGCCGAACAAGAAAGAAACAATACACTGACCCTTCATTTCGTATTTTGGCCATATACTCATATGAGTTGTGGTCATTGGTCAATAGCAATAATAAATTGACTAGAATGAAAATACAAAGGCATACCTTAGCACTGAAGTCTGAATCTAAAAGTATGTTAGATGACTTCAGATCCCTATGGATAACTGGTGGGTTGCAGTGCTCATGCAGGTACTCTAATCCCCTGGTTGGTTCAGATACAGATGCACATTATAAAATACAGTCATAAGCAGACAACATAGTTAACCATACTAAGAGAAGGTGCAAAAAGGGAACCTTGCTGTGTCAAGAGCAATCTTCATCCGAATATGCCAGCTCAGAGCTGAACCATGTGATGGCCCTGGATACAAAACCACAGGGATTACACCGAAGCTTCTATAATCTCTAAATTTTATTAATGGTCACGCTCAACAATAAACATAAGGAAACAACAAAACACAGTAGAATTTCTGAAAAACAAGTGATACCATAAAGTTGTGAATCCAACGACCCATTCTCCATCAGCTCATAAACAATGAAACAGTTCTCCTCATGAATACAGAAGCCCACAAGGGACACAATGTTGGGATGCTGAATCTTCCCAAGCAAATCTAGCTCATTCTGCCGATTCAATCAATAATAAATTCTTTTTTTTAGAGCACTGTTTAATTGATAACAACAATCCGAACACAACCATTTAAATGGACAATTTTGTCGATAAAAAATGGCATAGTTGATTATCACCTCGAATTCTTTCTCGCAATCATGTGCCCCAGCTCCACCATCCAATCTCTTCACAGCAGCAGCAAGCCTCCCATCAAAATTGGCTTTGTACACAGACCCAAACCCACCAACTCCAAGGACATTGCTCTCACTGAAATTTTCAGTTGCTGCCTCCAAAGATGTGTAATCCATCATGGCCGCAGCACTCTTCTTGGTAGCCTTGTACGAGTTGAAGCTGTTCAACATTGGCACAAAAGCAATCCTTGCGGTATCTGAACAACGCAAGTGAGTAGGTCAGATTCTCAGGAGCTAGGTAAGTAACTCACATGACCCACATGGGCAGCACAGCAAGTCAACCAAGGGAAACAAGAACCAGTCAGGCCAAGACCTATGCTTTGGGTGTCCTTGGAATCCAGGGCTCGCCGTGATCGTCGCCACAGCAAGAAGGCATACAGTGCGGCAACAGTGATCACGACGCTGGCGACGGATGAGATAACAATGGCAGCGATGAGCTCCGTGCGGAGGTGGTGGTGCCTCTCCACCACAATCACCCCTGCAACAACACCACAAAAGCAAAATGATGAACACTGCAAGATTCATTGGGGCGTCGCAGAAAGATGAATGCTTCGAAACCAAACTGAACTGGGTAAATTGGAGTTTCAAAGATGATATTTTCTGCAATTTGAGTTAAATTAAATGCAACAATATTGACGGCGTTCAACTGTTTCCTTTTAGAGAGGTTATAGGAGCCTAAAATCCAAATATTTCCCTCATTGCAATAGGAATAATAAAGTTTATAATAAGCAAATGAAACTCCACGAGATTCCCGCACAATTTCCTGAATGCAAAATCCGAAAGAAAAATAATCCACGTTTTCTGCTCAAATTGTAAAAGACTAGGATCCCAATGAACTTTTCCCCACCACTCCAATGACATGGTTTGCCCATCAAATCAGCACTAAATGTTTTCCCAAAAGAACATGAGCAAATTCCCGGCCAAAAGGCGTAATTTTGCGACACGAGGCCAAACGAGGATGAAGAAACCAGGAACATCATTTCACTGCAAAACACGCTGAAACCCCGCAAAAAGAAGAGCAAGGTTTTGATCCAGCATTCCAGCCTACCTAAGGGTGGAGGCCCCGCGGCCGCAGGAAGCACGGCGGCGGCGCCGTCCGCGGAGGCCACGCCGCCGCTGGCGGTGGGTGCAGGCTGCAGCGCGGGCTGAGCCGCCGATGGCCACCCCGGAGAAGGCGGTGTGGCCCTCCCATTGGCCACCAACGGGCGACACAGCAGGAGCAGCAAGACGACGAAGGCGGAGGAGCAGAGGAGCGGCAATGGCGGCGGCATTGACTTCATTACTCCTCCCCGCCTCCGTCTCTGTCCCTCTCTCTCTCTCTCTTCCAGCCTCCCTCGGCGCTCGCACCCCTCTTCCGCAGGAGCAGAGACCAGAGAGACAGGGGCGTTACAACAAGAAGAGGCACACTAAAGTCTGTGCCTTTCTGACCAGATACCATGCGAGTCAGGGAATCCAAAGGGGGAAAAAAAGAAACAAAGAACGCAGATACAGCTGCACGGCTGCGCTCTCGGCGCCTTCGCCCAATGTAGTTGTGTGCACTCCTCCCTCTGGTTTCTTGAGCCGCCAGTTGATCTCTCTCTCGCCTCTCGGTTTCTTTTCGCCCAGCGTAACCCTTTCTTGAGGTGCCGGGTCAGTGAGAGGGACGGAGCACGGCGGGACGGATAGCGATGGCGACAAGAGAGAAGAGAGGGAGGGAGGAATCAGGAATGGTAACCCGGTAAGTCCTAGTGGTGCACGGACGGCAGGGGGTAGGAGAGGGACAGGCGGTGCTCGGCTCTTGTAGGGTTGGTGGTCGCGTCGAGCTTGTCATGTGGCAGTTGCGAAAAGGCACCGCCGCACCGCAGCTGTGGATGGCGATCGCCCATCACTTCGCCCTGCGGTTGATGCCGCATGCGCTGTGCTGCCTTGCACACCAACTTTAGTTCCGTTCAGCTGCTCTGCTCTGCACGACACAATCCTATCGGCATCAGCCAGCCCGTCCCCTCCTCCGAGTGCACACCGAGCTGGCCAGTTGCTACGCAGTACGGCAGTACCACTGTACCAGTGACATTGAGCGTGTTAATCAACAAGTGACAGAGTTGTTAAAAGACTTTTGATAGCACGTCATGTTCGTTTCTCTTATAATCTATCTTTTTCAGCTGGTTTTTTTTTCAGCCGGAATGAAAGCAATAGAGATAGTGTAGAATAGTAGATTGATTAGGGTATACAAGGTATACAAATATATAGACAGTCCATGGGAGAGATTTATAGAGATAGAACCAATCGAAGGATAACCTGCCTATCCTAATCTATCTAGGCACGGTAGAAAGCCGGCCTGGGCCTGGCGCACAGCCACAGGAGGCCCATACACACGCACACAGCACATACATATCTAACACTCCCTCGCAGTCTGATCGTCGAGAGACTGAACGTTCAGACTGGACCTGAACTCCGTGAACACCGAAGAAGACAGGCCTTTGGTGAAGATGTCGGCGTACTGAGAACTCGTCGGAACGTGAAGAACGCGGACATCACCGATAGCAACGCGCTCACGAACAAAGTGTAGATCAATCTCCACGTGTTTGGTGCGCTGATGCTGAACGGGGTTCGAAGACATGTAAACAGTGCTGATGTTATCACAGTAAACAAGGGCGGTGCGACGCAGCGGAACGTGCAACTCAACAAGGAGTTGGCGCAACCAAGAGACCTCGGCAGCGGCATAGGCAACCGTCCGATACTCGGCCTCGGCACTCGAGCGAGAGACTGCATTCTGACGCTTGAATGACCAGGAGACCAAGTTATCGTCCAAGAAGACCGCATACCCGGAAGTGGACTTTTGGGTGTCTGGGCAGCTAGCCCAATCAGCGTCGGAGTAGACCAGCAAATCCGACTGAATAGAGGGCCGTAGAAGCAAACCCAAGTGAAGAGTGCCACGAATATACTGCAGAATGCGCTTCAAAGCAGCAAGATACGGCTCTCGAGGATCATGCATGTGGAGACAGACCTGCTGAACAGCATAGACAATATCTGGGCGAGTGAAGGTAAGATACTGGAGAGCACCAGTGAGGCTTCGAAAAATCAGTCCCATTGACAAGGGGAGCACCTTCAGCAACAGGCAACTTGGGATTTTGTATCAACCGGAGTGGAACAAGGTTTGCAATCAGTCATACCAGCGCGCTCTAGAATCTCCAGCATAAACTGGCGCTGGGACAAAAGAAGACCATCATCAGACCACTGCACATGCATACCCAGAAAATGATGGAGTTCACCAAGGTCCTTCATAGAAAATTCCTGCTGTAAGGCATCAATAGTGCGATGAAGAAAAGGTGTCGAAGACGCTGTGAGGACTATATCATCCACATAAAAGAGAAGATAGACCATGTCGTCGTCGTGGTGATACACGAACAGAGAAGTGTCGGTCTCTTCCACAAAACCGAGCTGCAGCAGGTGAGAGGCAAATCGACTGTACCAAGCACGAGGAGCCTACTTAAGTCCATATAGAGAGCGATTCAGCCGACAAACGTGGTCAGGGCAGGCAGAATCCTCAAAACCAGTAGGCTAAGCACAATAAACGGTCTCTAAAAGTGTCCCATGAAGAAAGGCATTCTTCACATCTAGCTGATGAATCATCCAGTGGCGAGAGAGGGCCAAGGACAGCACGGTGCGGACGATGGCTGGCTTGACAACAGGACTGAAAGTCTCAGAAAATCAATCCCAGGACGCTGAGTGAACCCTCGAAGCACCCATCGCGCTTTGTAGCACTCCAGTGAACTGTCGGCATTGAACTTGTGTTTGAATACCCATTTGCCAGTAACAACATTAGCCCGAGCAGGACGTGGTATGAGATCCCACGTATTGTTGGCCAAGAGCGCATCAAATTCTTCCTGCATAGCCTGGCGCCAATTTGGATCAGCAAGAGCGCTCCGGTAGGTGCGGGGCACTAGGGACAGTGGGGATGAGTGAAATAGCTCCATAAAACAAAATCCCAACTTCCCGCGTGTCGTCATGGATTGATGGTTGGTGATGGGACGCACGGGAACAGCACCGCGAGGTAGAACGGCCAGAGCAGGGGGCGGGAGAGGCAGACGGGGTTGTCGAGAGTACATCAGGAGCGGTTGCCCAGCACCAGGGTGGTCGCCCGACGAAGCAGGGACAGCGCCAGTAGCGGGAACCGCAGGAAGGGGCGACAGGGCAGCCCCAGCATGCTCCTAGAATAGCACCGGCGAGGCAGCAGCCGCCCATGAAGGGGAGACCGCAGCAGCCACTGAAAGGTCCTAATATAGCTAGAGGGGGGTGAATAGCCTATTTAAAAATCTACAAATCAACTAGAGCAATTTGATTAGTATGACAAATAGCGTAATGCAAACTTACTCTAGCTCTACAAGGGTTGCAAGCCACCTATCCAACAATTCTAGTTGTAATAATTACTTAGGCACATAAACTTGCTATGTAATTACTCACTAAGAGCTCTCAACCTTGCTACTCTAAAGAGCTCAACTAGATGAATGTAAATAATAAAGCAAGCTCTCAATTCTAATTACACTAAAGAGCTTGTATCAACCAGTTTGCAAGAATGTAAATGAGTGAGTAGAGTGATTATACCGACGTGTAGAGGATGAACCAATCACAAGATGAATATATAGCCAATCATCGGGAGAATGCCAAAGACAAGAGACAATCGATTTTCTCCTGAGGTTCACGTGCTTGCCAACACGCTACGTCCCCGTTGTGTCGACCAACACTTGGTGATTCAGCGGCTAAGAGGTGTTTCACAAACCTCGTCCATATGATAGGATACCGCAAGAACTGACCCACAAGTGAGGTAACTCAATGACACGTGCAATTTACTAGAGTTACCTTTTGGCGCTCCGCCAGAGAAGGTACAACTCCCCTCACAATCACCGGAGATGGCCACGAACAATCTCCAACTCGTGCCGATCCTCTACCGCTGCACCGAGCCGTCTAGGTGGTGGCAACCACCAAGAGTAACAAGCGAAATCCGCAGCGCAACACGAATACCAAGTGTCTCTAGATGCAATCACTCAAGCAATGCACTTGGATTCTCTCCCAATCTCACAAAGATGATGAATCAATGATGGAGATGAGTGGGAGGACTTTGGCTAAGCTCACAAGGTTGCTATGTCAATGAAAATGTGCTAGAGAGTGAGCTTGAGCCGGCCATGGGGCTTAAATAGAAGTCTCCACGAAATAGAGCCGTTATACCCCTTCACTGGGCATAACGCGGGCTGACCGGATGCTCCGGTCAGACTGACCGGACTCTAGACCCAGCGTCCGGTCAACCGATGTAAGCCACGTGTCATCCTGCGTTCAACAGGAGTCGTCTGATCTCAACGGTCATGACATGACCGGACACGTCAGTTACAAAGTGACCGGACGCTAGATCTCAGCGTCCGGTCGTTTCTAGTAAGCTTCCAAATATGAGATTTCACGACCGGACTCATCTGGTCATGCTTGACCAGACTCACCTAGCGTCCGGTCACTCAACTTCTCTTCTGTATGCCCTACGTCAGCGTACGTCAGCACTGACCGGACGCACCCTGCCAGCGTCCGGTCGCTTCTAGCGCCAGTGTCCGGTCGAGGACCAAAACACGCGCCCTCTGCTGCCACTGACTGGACGCTCCGGTCCAACCAAGGCCAGCGTTCGGTCACTTACAGTGACCTCCAATTTTTCTATCTAGGACGCCGGTGGCACCATCGGACTGTCTGCACTCTACGGGCGGACACTTCACCGGTAGAGTTCCTTACTATTGCTCCCAAACTTCACCACCCTTGATCAAATATGCCAACCACTAAGTGTATCACCTTGTGCACATGTGTTAGCGTATTTTCACAAATATTTTCAAGGGTGTTAGCACTCCACTAGATCCTAAATGCATAAGCAATGAGTTAGAGCATCTAGTGGCACTTTGATAACCGCATTCCTGTGACAGAACCGACCAATTATACGAAATTAAGTAAGAAAATCATCCACCAGAGCAGACAATTGAACAAACTTAAGCCCGTATAACCCGGTAGTCCGTGAAATCACGAAGGATTTCAAACCAACTCGTGTCCTAGCCATGATCGTAATAAGTTTAGCGGTCACCATCACATATTACATAAAAGTTCACAATCTCAGATACATCAGAGTTTAAACATAGTTATTACAAACCAGTTCGAATAAAAGTAGCGGAAGTCATTTGTTCAAATCACACACGCACTCACGCGGAGTTTAAATATAGTGCCAGCGAATGATCATCTCCAACAAAAGCATCAGATGAGACGTAGGGAATGACCATGCCCATGGTCCTAAGCATCACCCATCGTAGGATAAAGGCAGTTGATACAGTAGCCGTAATACATCTGCCCATCTACAACAAGTGGGAATAAAACCCTGAGTACGAAAAGGTACTCAGCCAGACTTACCCGACATAACCGAAAATAAATGACACCAAGGATTATGAAGGGCTTTATAGTAGGGTAGCTGACTCATTTGCAAAAAGAAGCATTTTTAGCATTTCAAGAACCTTTCTAAAAGCATTATTGCCAAGTTAATTATTATTAACCTGTCAACTAGATTTGCACCTATACTAGAATAAACATGTGATTAAACAGATAACGATAACCCATGATCGTTAAACAACTTCCTTACTGTCATATTCATTATAACTGTCCAAGTGTTCCATAACATTTACTACGATGAAGTAACTCAAGTCAAGTGCTCACTATCCAGGAGCGATGGCGATTCGAATCGATTCCTAACCAGCTGGTGATTTATTCCTTACACAAACCTCACTCACCCGCTAAAGTGAGATATTGATCACCGAGTCAACTTTCCAGGAATCTCGAGTTTGCCAGGAACCACATGTACCCAGGGGCCGACCGACTGCACTTTGGTCTTATCATCCCGCCCCCGTGTCCTACCACACCTGCTCCGGTACAGTGCGTTGCGGGCAATCTACTCGGCCCGAAAAATCTCCCAGCTTCGCGGTCGGAAGGTACTTTATCCGGCCAGCTAAATGTAAGGCATGCGTTCAATATGACTCGAGGCCCAATAACGGTCGGTCCTTAATCGACACAGACGGAAACACTACAGTCCAAAACTCTGCAAGTCTCCGTCCGGTCTCAACTTCATTTAACACTTAGTTATACCATGACTTCATAGTCATCCAAGCAGATCTAGGTAACCACCTATAGCTCGCAGGTGACTAGGAAATCACCTGACTTCTACCGGTCTAAGCCAGCTAAGCATTGACTCGACTGCGGATACCTAGGGTAACAAGGATATAGTATAACAAAGGTAAGCAAGGTATAATGCAGCAACGGTTGCAAACAACTCCTGAACGTAATGCATCAATTAAGTAAAGCATTTAATTAAATAATTGCAAACTGGGAGAAAAATGCTCCGGGGCTTGCCTCTCTCGAAGGAGCTCGGACGGTGATCGGGGCACTCCGGAAGCTCCTCAACGTCCTCCTCGTCGGCTTCTGGCACTTCCTGCTGCTGCACCTCGAACTGCTCCTCGGGCTCCTCGGGTATGATGACTGGGTTCTCGGTTTGCGATCCTATATGATGCAATGCGTGTAAGTGATTATGCAAACGGTGCATCGAAGGAGATGAATGCAATGGATATGTTTAAATGCAAGGTAGTCAACATCATCTAAGAAACTATACTACAAGCACATGTCATCTACTGCATTCTCTTCTACTACTAATATGTTAAATCAACATATCTTATGAAATGCTTCAAAGATACACCAAAGCTTTACTAATTTCTTAATCCCACTTAAAGCAACACTTACTTAAACCCTAATTAATAATAGGTTTGAATAGCAACATATATTTCTGATGCTCCTAAAAATCTGAGAAAATTACAGTAGCATAATACTACCCTAAACAGACTACCATAAAAATTTCATGGCATTTGGATAAGTAAACTATCCTACACAAAAATGACAAGCTATAGCATAAAAATGAGCATAAAATTACTTTGTACTATGAAAAGTGTCAAACAACAGAATTAGTATTTTTCCTAGGTTCTTAATAGCATATAATGACTGTACAAAAATTACCACATGCATTGTTTTATACAAAGTTTGCTCTCTAGCAAAAATAACAAAAATCAGCCATTAAAGGCACTTGAACTACACCTCCAAAGTTTTCCATAGCACATGCATGAAACATATTTTTCCTAGGAAGTACATGACCTAAGAAGATTAACAAACTTGAAATCATATTTTTCTGCAGAGTATAGATTTTTCTACATATTTTTCAAGTTATCAGCAATATCCATGATTAAATAAAATCCTACAGAAAAGTATCCCAAAAATGACATGCAAAAATTTTCCCAAGTAGATCTGAATGATAAGGAACCTAGCAAAATTTGTTTCAACAAATTTGGAGCAAGTTTGATCATCCAAACATTTTTCAAACCATTTCAGATTTCAAATAACAATTAATAAATGGAAATCAATTCATTTAAGAAATACTTGGGCCGGCCCGTGGGGAACAGCTGGCCCACGGCCATCACCGGCCTGCGCGGCCCGAGCGCGAGGGAGGGGAGACGGCCCAACAGGGCGTCAGCCCACGGCCTGGCTCGACCTGGCCAGCCGAGGCAGGGTGCTTCACCGAGGGTGCGCGCTGGCGCGACGGCGCGGCTCGGCCAGCGGCCGGTGGCCATCTCCGGCCACGGCAGCAGCAAGCAAGCGAGCGCAGGAGGTGTGCGAGGAGAAGGCAAGTTCGGCAGGGTAGCTAGGCGAGGCTGGAGGGGAGAAGGAAGACGGTTTCCATGGCGGCCGAGCACGGCAGGCACCATGGCCGTCGATGGCGAGGTGCGGGGAAGCTCACCCAGGGCTCGGAAGGCGGCGCAAGCGCGAGCGTGAGCCGAAGGAAGGCGAGGCAGAGTTGTGGGCGTGAGCAATCGAGGAATGGCGTGGCGGTGCGGGAGCTTGACAGCCGGCGGAGCTGCGGGCGCGGCGAGGGCGGAGCTCGGGCGCTCGGCTCTAGAGGGGAGAAGAAGAAATGCGGGCGGGAGTGAGTGAGCACGCGGGGCACTGGCAGTTGAAGGCAGGCGCGTGGGTGCGGTGTTCAGGCCACGGCTGCCGTGCGGTGGGCAGACGCCGGCATGCGGTCGCCACGCGGCGGACGTCCTCTGCCGCGGTCGTGGCGTGGCGCGGCGACCAGCAGGGGAACGGCGTGCGGCGCGCGGGAGACGGGCCAGAGCAGCGGAGCTGGGCTGGGCCGGGGCGCTGCGGGCCGGCGCGGGAGACGCGCGAGGCAGCACGGCTGGCGGGGACGCGGGCCAGGCCAAGCTTCGGCAGGCGGGCCAGAAACGAGGCGCAAGGCCCACGAAGGAGGAAAAATCCTTTTTCAATTATATTTTTCAAGAAATTTTTAAATGCCCTCTTTCAAATATTATTTTGAGCAAGAAAATGACCTCTTTTGAAAATGTACCAAAAATGAAAGTTGTTTAGAATTTAATTCTCTACAACTTTGCTTTTATGACCAAAGCCAATTTCTTTCTAGATTTTGAATTGTAACATCAAAGTCCACGTTTATCTCAAAACCCTAATTTTTGGAAATTTATCTTTGAAGCCAAATTTTGAATTAAATTGGAATACAAACATTGCTCCAAAAATTGAACTAAACATTGCTAGATGATTTACAATGATAGCTAAACATGTGTTACTAATCTAGCAAGAATTTCAGGCAAACACAATTCTAAACAAGTATATGCAACATTCATGTTTCACGAGCATGTTTCATATGTTTCGAAACAGTGTTTCAGTTGTTATTTGCATGATTAGGCATGCATGATTAATTATGCTTTATGATGCATGCTATGCGTGATTTGCAGTGCCCAAATGTAGGCTTAACACCGGGGTGTTACAATTCCGATACGAGTTTCACCCCTCTTAATAGTACGGCTATCAATCCTAAATGTGATCACACTCGCTAAGTGTCTTGATCACCAAAACAAAATGGCTCCTACATTTTATACCTTTGCCTTGAGCCTTTTGTTTTTCTCTTTCTTCTTTTCCAAGTTTAAGTATTTGATCATCACCATGCCATCACCATCGTCATGATCTTTGTCATTGCTTCATCACTTGGAGTAGTGCTACCTATCTCATAATCACTTGATAAACTATGTTAGCACTTAGGGTTTCATCAATTAACCAAAACCAAACTAGAGCTTTCAATCTCTCCCTTTTTGATAATTGATGACAACCCTTATACAAAGATATGAATTAAAGTTCATTTGAATCCATGTTGCTTGCCCAAGCATATTTACCATGTGTAAAGGATATGGACAAGTTTCATGAACTCCATATGATAGCAATTACTCCCCCTACATATGTGCTAAGAGTTTGGATTGAAGCTTGCACATATGCTTAGATAGGAAATATAGGAGACAATTTCTACCAAATGATGCTAAGGTGTAAAAGATGGACCTTTTGAAGCGTGATACCAATCGAAGTGCACCAATATACCATCCTTAGCACCACTAGTAACTAGACATATACAAGAACTAGAATACCCCGTGAGATCAACATTACATGCAAGGGTCTAGTTTCCATAGAATGAACATAAGTCTAGTTACTTAGCCTATGCATGCTAATTTTTCATTTCAACATTCAAACCTATAACTAGTATACACCACACAAGCATGGATATTTGAAATTAAAACTTATGCCTTGCAAGCAAATATATGTAATGCTCATTCAAATGCACCATACAAGTTTATGAGCTTGCTCCCCCTATTTGTATGCTCAAAATTTTAATTGATCCCCTTCTTTTGTCATATATTATCTCTCCCCCTTTGTTTTACTATCTTTGTACACTATTTCTCCCCTTTTATCATCAATGACCACAAAGGCTTAAAGTATAGATAGGGGTGACCTCAAATTATAGATATGTTGGGGTGAAACCATGTGAAATGAGGATCATTTTCTCAATTTGTTCAATCTAGAGTACTTGCAAAAGTTATTTAACTCGGTTTGATCCAAGGACAAGCTTCTTCACACCTCCAAATAAGGGTTATCTTGTACTATGTTGAGTTAAACACTTATAGCTCATTTTCTAAATCAAACACTAGGTTTATAAGCCCACAAACATGTCATATGCTACCACTAGATCATTTCAAACATACAAGCAATAGTGGTACCATACAAGCATCAAGTTCATTTAATCTTCATGAATGAGCCTATTCAAATGTGAAATATGCCTAGATGCACTAATCATGTCCTTAGCAAGGATGTATGCCATGCCAATCAACTTTTACCTTGGATTGCTCGAAGGAGAGGCATGTTAAATAATGGGGGTGCATTAATACATATTGGAGAAGTCAAGTATGTCCAATTCATTCCTTAGCTTGCAAAACCTCTTCTCATCAAGTGGCTTGGTGAATATGTCGACAAGTTGATCTTCGGTGCCCACACTCTCTATGCAAATGTCCCCTTTTTGTTGGTGATCTCTTATGAAATGATGGCGGACATCAATATGCTTTGTTCTTGAGTGTTGAACCGGGTTGTTGGTGAGCTTTATGGTGCTTTCATTGTCACATAGCAATGGCACTTGCTTGAACTTGATTCCAAAGTCACTCAAAGTAGCCTTCATCCAAAGTAATTGAGCACAACAACTACCGACCGAAATGTACTCCGCTTCGGCGGTTGAAAGTGCTACATTATTTTGCTTCTTTGATGACCAAGATACAAGTGATCTTCCCAATAGTTGACATATGCCCGATATGCTCTTTCTCTCAACTTTGCATCCCGCATAATCAGAATCCGAATATCCAATCAACTCAAATCTTGCTCCTTTGGGATACCATAATCCAACATGTTGTGTATGCTTCAAGTACCTCAATATTCTCTTAGTTGCCTTCAAATGACTTTCTCTTGGTGAGGCTTAAAATCTAGCACACATGCATATACTAAACATCATATCCAGCCTTGATGTGGTCACATAGAGTAGACTTCCAATCATAGACCGATACATCTTTTGATCCACCATGTTGCCACTAGCATCACTATCTAAGCTTCCACTAGTCCCCATTGGTGTACTAATAGCTTTACTCTCATCCATTTCAAACTTCTTGAGCATGTCCTTGATATACTTGCCTTGACTCACAAATGTGCTATTCTTTATTTGCTTGATTTGAAGACCAAGGAAGTAACTAAGTTCACCAATCATAGACATCACAAACTCACTTGCCATCATCTTGCCAAACTCCTCACAAAATTCTTGATTTGTTGATCCAAAGATGATATCATCAACATAGATTTGCATTACAAACAAGTCATTTCCAAGTTTCTTGGTGAAGAGAGTTGTGTCAACCTTTCCCATCTTGAATTCTTTAGAGAGTAGAAAATCCCTTAATCTCTCATACCATGCTCTAGGTGCTTGTTTTAATCCATACAAAGCTTTTCTCGACTTGTAGACATGGTTGGGTTTCTTCTCATCTTCAAAACCGGGAGGTTGCTCAACATACACAAGCTCATTGATGTACCCATTTAGAAATGCACTTTTCACATCCATTTGGTACAACTTGATGTTGTGGGCATAGGCATAAGCTAGCAAGATCCTAATTGCTTCCAATCTTACAACCGGGGCATATGTTTCTCCAAAGTCAAGACCTTCAACTTGAGTGTAACCTTGAGCCACTAATCTTGCTTTGTTTCTTATTACTATCCCATCTTAATCTTACTTGTTCTGAAAGACCCACTTAGTTCCAACCACATTATGATCCTTAGGCCTCTCAACTAAATCCTATACTTAGTTTCTTGTAAAGTTGTTTAGCTCTTCATGCATAGCATTGATCCAATCAACATCCCTCAAAGCTTCATCTATCTTCTTAGGTTCAATGGATGACACAAATGAGAAATGCTCACAAAATGAAGTCAATCTTGATCTTGTTTGCACACCTCTTGAAATATCACCAATGATAGTGTCTAATGGATGATCTCTTGCAACATTAGTTGGTTGAAGCACTTGCACTTGATTGCTTGCATTAGATTGATCACTTGGTTGAGATAATGAACTAGCCATTTGTTGATCTTGCACATTGCCATTACTAGTGCTTGCTTGGATTTGATCATGAGAACCACTAGATTGCATATTTGAGTTAGAGAGCACTTGATTCTTGTCATCTTCAACATCAATCACCTCTCTAGGCCTTAACTCACCAATGTCCATGTTCTTCATTGCATTGACCAATTGAGTGCCTTTTACATCATCTAAGTTCTTATCTTCCTCTTGGGAACCATTTGTTTCATCAAATTCCACATCATGAACCTCCTCAAGAGTACCACTAGCCAAATTTCAAACTCTCTAAGCCTTGCTAGTAGTGGAGTAACCAAGCAAGAAATCTTCATCACATTTTTTTTTCAAACTTGCTCAATCTAGTGTCTTTCTTCAATATATAGCATTTACAACCAAAACCCGAAAGTATGCTATGTTGGGCTTTCTTCCATTCAAAAGCTCATAGGGTGTCTTCTCCATCATGGGGTGACAATAGAGTCGGTTGCTATAATAGCAAGCCGTGTTGATTGCTTCGACCCAAAATGAATGACTCACATTGTACTCACTCAACATTGATCTTGCGATATCAATCAAGGTTCTATTCTTTCTTTCAACTAGCCTATTTGATTGAGGAGTGTACTTGGCCGAGAATTGATGTCTAATTCCAAATTCATCACATAACTCATCAATTCTAGTATTCTTGAACTCACTTCCATTATCACTTCTAACTTTCTTGATTGTTGTTTCAAACTCATTGTGAATACCCTTGACAAAAGATTTGAATGTTGCAAACACATCACTCTTGTCAACAAGAAAGAATACCCATGTGTATCTAGTGAAATCATCCACAATCACAAATCTATATTTGTTTCCACCAATACTAGTATATGTGGTTGGTCCAAACAAGTCCATATGCATTAACTCAAATGCCTTAGATGTGCTCATCATACTCTTCTTAGGATATGTGTTACCAACTTGCTTTCCGGCTTGACATGCACTACATAGTTTGTTCTTCTCAAAAGTGACATCTTTCAAGCCTCTAACTAAGTCATGCTTAATCAATTTGTTCAATTATTTCATTTCAACATGACCAAGCCTTCTATGCCATAATCAACCCATGCTAGACTTAGTGATCAAATATGTTGACAATTGAGCTTCTCTAGAATTGAAATCAACTAAGTATAGATTCTTATATCTAAATCCTTTGAATATCAAGTTAGAGCCATCTACACTTATGATCTCTACATCATTCACACCAAATATGCACTTGAAACCAAGATCACATAATTGGGCTACCGATAATAGGTTGAAGTTCAAGCTCTCTACTAGTAGCACATTAGAAATGCTCAAGTCATTGGATATTGTAATCTTACCAAGTCCTTTGACCTTGCCTTTGTCATTGTCACCAAATGTGATACTATCAATCCCATTGCTCTTGCTTTCATTGATTGAATTGAACATTCTTGGATCACCGGTCATGTGTTGTGTGCACCCACTATCAAGCACCCAATGCCTTCCTCCAGCTTTATAATTTACCTACAAAAGAAGATCAATTCTTTTTAGGTACCCAAACTTGCTTGGGTCCTTGTAGGTTAGTCACCAAGGTCTTTGGTACCCAAATAGCCTTCTTCTTTGGGCCCACAATCAGTATACCAATGAACTTAGCCTTTACACCATTAGCACCCTTATAAAGCATGTAACAAGAATCAAACTTGATTAAGGATATATTAGGTAGCTTGTTCTTGTTAGTCTTGCAATTTTGCTCTATATGCCCAACTTGCTTGCATCTATTACAAAACCGACCATTGCCCTTCACAAAGCTAGCTTTGGGAGTGACAAAAGCCGCCTTGCCCTTCTTGGGGGTATAGCCTAATCCCTCTTTGTTGAGAGAAAACCTTTGGTTATCCAAGCACTTTAGCAAGCGGGCATCACCACCATAGGCATTGCCTAAGGCATAAGTGAGCTCATTCACCTCCTTCTTGAGGGTTTCATTTTCCACTATTAGTGATGTATCATTCATAGGTGGAGTAGTAATGATTGTGCTACAAGAAATGTTAGTAGGAGCAACAATAATGGGTTCATGAAATAATTCATCGATAAGATCACATGTTAGTCCCACATCACATGTTATGATCACTTGCTCCTTCTTAGCTTCCTCCACTTTGACTTGCTCAATGAGAGAGGAGTGAGCCTTTTTAAGCTTAGAGTGAGCTTTGCCAAGCTTCTCATGGGCTTCCATTAGCCTCTCATGAGTTGCATTGAGCTCATCAAGGGATTGCTCAAGAAATTTGACTTTCTTGTTCAATTCCTTGCACCCCTTTCTCTTCATCTCAAAGCAAGTATGCACTTGCTCACACATGTCCATGAGCTCCTCCTTGGAGTACTCCTCATCATCATCATCATCACTCCTACAAGCATCACTTTCACATTCATCATCATCACTCACATCATATTTTACCTTGGTGGGTTTTGCTATGAGGCACGTCGATGGAGTGTCGAAGATGGAGGGCTTGTTGTTGATGGCGATGCTTGCTAGTGCTCTCTTGATAGATTTCTTGTCATTATCACTAGAGCTATCACTATCCGAAGAGCCATCACTATCCCATGTGACCACATAGCCTCCACCCTTCTTCTTCTTTTGGAAGGTCATCTTCTTCTCTTTCTTCTCCTTCTTTTCTTTCTTATTCTTTTTGTGCTTCTTCTTCTCATCCTCATCATTGTCACTATTATATGGACAATTTGCTACTACATGATCGGGGCTCTTGCAATTATAGCATCTTCTCACATACCCTTTTTCTTGGTGTGATATCTTCTCTTTCTTGCACCATAGCCCTTCTTCTTCATGAATTTTCCCATCTTGCGCACAAAGAGAGCCATAGCTTCATCATCAATATCACTAAGATCATCATCATCACTTGATTCTTTCTTAGACTTGCCCTTGTTCTTTGATGATGATGAGCTAGCCTTGAATGCTATGCTTTTCTTCTTCTTGTCTTCTTCTTCCTTCTTGTCATCCTTGTCATCCCCCTCTCTTTCCACACGGTATGTCTCTTATGTCATGACATCACCTAGTACTTGGTTGGAGGTAATATCCTTCAATCCTCCTCTTATGATGAGCAATCTCAACATCTCAAATCTTTGAGGTAGGCATATTAAGAACCAATGAGAGACATCATCATCCTTGATCTTTTCTCCTAAAGCCTTCAAGTCATTGACAATTACTTGCAATCGATGAAACATCTCCGAAATGCTCTCATCTTCCTTCATCTTAAAGCTTGTCAACTTGTCCTTGAGGATGTACAACTTGGCACTCTTCACCGCCGGTGTGCCCTCATATGTTTCCTCCAATCTCTTCCACATCTCATTTGCTCTTTCACAATCATTGATTTGCTCAAACACCTTGGAATCAATGGCATTGTATATGGTGTTGAGAGCCATTGTATTGCATTGCTTGTTGATCTTATCTTGGTTAGTTGGATCATCGGGATCAATGATAGCATAGTCATTCTCGGTCACTTCCCATACTTGATCATTGATTGAACCAAGATACATCCTCATCTTTCTCTTTCAATAATCATAGCATGTGCCATCAAAGAATGGTGGTTTGCCCCCCACATGGTTGAACATAACTTGAGCCATAATTTGACACCGAGGTTGTTAAGCCTTCAATCAAACGGTGATCACGGCTCTGATACCACTTGAAAGGTCCTAATATGGCTAGAGGGGGGTGAATAGCCTATTTAAAAATCTACAAATCAACTAGAGCAATTTGATTAGTATGACAAATAGCGTAATACAAACTTGCTCTAGCTCTACAAGGGTTGCAAGCCACCTATCCACCAATTCTAGTTGCAATGATTACTTAGGCACACAAACTTACTATGTAATTACTCACTAAGAGCTCTCAACCTTGCTACTCTAAAGAGCTCAACTAGATGAATGTAAATAATAAAGCAAGCTCTCAATTCTAATTACACTAAAGAGCTTGTATCAATCAGTTTACAAGAATGTAAATGAGTGAGTAGAGTGATTATACCGACGTGTAGGGGATGAACCAATCACAAGATGAACATATAGCCAATCACTAGAAGAATGCCAAAGACAAGAGACAATCGATTTTCTCCCGAGGTTCACGTGCTTGCCAACACGCTACATCCCCGTTGTGTCGACCAACACTTGGTGGTTCGGCAGCTAAGAGGTGTTTCACAAACCTCGTCCACATGATAGGACACTGCAAGAACTGACCCACAAGTGAGGTAACTCAATGACATAAGCAATTTACTAGAGTTACCTTTCGGCGCTCCACCGGGGAAGGTACAACTCCCCTCACAATCACCGGAGACGGCCATGAACAATCACCAACTCGTGCCGATCCTCCACCGCTACACCGAGCCGTCTAGGTGTTAGCAACCACCAAGAGTAACAAGCGAAATCCGCAGTGCAACACGAATACCAAGTGCCTCTAGATGCAATCACTCAAGCAATGCACTTGGATTCTCTCACAATCTCACAAAGATGATGAATCAATGATGGAGATGAGTGGGAGGACTTTGGCTAAGCTCACAAGGTTGCTATGTCAATGAAAATGTGCTAGAGAGTGAGCTTGAGCCGGTCATGGGGCTTAAATAGAAGTCCTCACGAAATAGAGCCGTTATACCCCTTCACTGGGCATAACGCGGGCTGACCGGACTCTAGACCCAGCGTCCGGTCAACCGATGTAAGCCATGTGTCATCCTGCGTTCAACAGGAGTCGTCTAATCTCAACGGTCATGACATGACCGGACACGTCAGTTACAAAGTGACCGGACGCTGGATCTCAGCGTCCGGTCGTTTCCAGTAAGCTTCCAAACATGAGATTTCATGATCGGACTCGTCCGGTCATGCTTGACCAGACTCACCAAGCGTCCGGTCACTTAACTTCTCTTCTGTATGCCCTACGTCAGCATACGTCAGCACTGACTAGATGCACCCTACCAGCGTCCGGTCGCTTCTAGCGCCAGCGTCTGGTCGAGGACCAAAACATATGCCCTCTGCTGCCACTGACTGGACGCTCCGGTCCAACCAAGGCCAGCGTCCGGTCACTTACAGTGACCTCCAATTTTTCTATCTAGGGCGTCGGTGGCACCGTCGGACTGTCCGCACTCTACGGGCGGACACTCCGCCGGTGGAGTTCCTTACTCTTGCTCCCAAACTTCGCCACCCTTGATCAAATGTGCCAACCACCAAGTGTATCACCTTGTGCATATGTGTTAGCGTATTTTTACAAACATTTTCAAGAGTGTTAGCACTCCCCTAGATCCTAAATGCATATGCAATGAGTTAGAGCATCTAGTGGCACTTTGATAACCGCATTCCGATACGAGTTTCACCCCTCTTAATAGTACGGCTATCAATCCTAAATGTGATCACACTCGTTAAGTGTCTTGATCACCAAAATAAAATGGCTCCTACATTTTATACCTTTGCCTTGAGCCTTTTGTTTTTCTCTTTCTTCTTTTCCAAGTTTAAGCATTTGATCATCACCATGCCATCACCATTGTCATGATCTTTGCCATTGCTTCATCACTTGGAGTAGTGCTACCTATCTCATAATCACTTGATAAACTAGGTTAGCACTTAGGGTTTCATCAATTAACCAAAACCAAACTAGAGCTTTCAGCCGCCCCCGAAGGGAAGGCCGCAGCAGCCACACGTGGCTGTGCAGGATCACCGGGTGCGCTGAGAGATGGCACAACCGCATGTGGCAATGCAGGAACGCCGGGGGACACAGCTACACATGGCTGTGTAGAGGCGACGAGTGCAGCAGAGATGCCACCAGAAGGCGCCGGGGGCGCTGGAGGTGAGGAACCTGTAGGCAATAGAGGAGGTACCGAGCCAATAGGCACTGGCACCACATCAAGAGGCTCCAACAAAAAACCAAAATCCGCATTAGCTAGAGGCGATTGTTGCTGAGAGAAGGGGAAGGAAGTCTCATCAAACACCACATGTCGAGAGACGATGACTCGGTTGGACAAGAGATCAAGATAGTGGTATCCCTTATGATGAGCAGAATAGCCAAGAAAGACGCACAGGGTGGAGCGAGGAGCAAGTTTGTGTGGCGTAATAGCGAAAAGATTCGGATAGCAAGTGCAGCCGAAGACTCGTAAATGATCATAGGTAGGTGGGGCGCCCAATAGAGCCATGTGCGGTGTGGAGGAGCTAAGCAATTTTGTGGGCAAGATGTTGAGCAGATGGGTGGCAGTGTGCAAAGACTCAACCCAGTAAGAAGGTGACATACTGGCCTAAAAAAGAAGGGAGCGAACGACATTGTTGACACTCTAAATCATGCGCTCGGCCCGACCGTTCTAAGGCGAGGTGTAGGGGCAGGACATGCGTAGGTGGACCCCATGTGTAAGAAAGAATGTGCGTGAGCTGGAGTTGTCAAACTCGTGGCCATTGTCACACTGAACAGCCTTCACAGTGGCGCCAAACTGAGTACGCACAAAGGAGAAAAAGTTAGCCAAAGTCGCAAATGTGTCAGATTTGAGATGTAGAGGATACATCCACAAATAGTGAGAGCAGTCATCAAGAATGAGCAAGTAATATTTGTATCCAGGAACACTGGGAATAGGAGATGTCCACAAATCATAGTGAATGAGATCAAAATTGCTAGATGCTCGAGAAATGGATGACTGAAGGAAGGCGAGTATGATACCCTAACTGACACACATGACAAATGGGACTAATGTCTTTATTACAAAAAGGAATAGCCAAAGCGACTTTGGACAAAACTTCATGACCGAGATGACCGAGACGGCGATGCCACATGAATGAAGTGGAGACGGCAGCAAGGGCATGGGCATCAGGAAACCGTAGGGGGTAGAGTGGACCGAAGCTATTGCACCTGATGATCAGTCTTCGAGACGCCAGATCCTTCACAGAACAGCCAGCGGGATCAAATTCAATGGAACAATTGTTATCGAAAGTAAACTGGCGAACATAAATGAGGTTCTTAATAAGTTTAGGCGAAACTAAAACATTATTAAGAGACAAGGAACCCAGAAAATGAGCTGCGCTAGTAGCCATGATAGGAAGTAAGGCGCCATCACTAATAACAATAGAGGAGGGAAAAGGATACGACGGGTGAGCAAAATGTGAAAGGGTACCAACGTCGGAAGTCATGTGGGAGGTGGCACCTGAATCAAGATACCAGTTGTTCACCTGCGGCTGGTTGAGGGTCATGGTGCTGAATGTCGAGGCGAGGGACTGCTGATCCTAGGAGGAAGGGAGACCCATCATGGGGTTGTAGAAACCCGAGGGTACCTATGGCGCCTGCTGCCCTAGGTAGGGTGCCTGCTGCCCTAGAAAGGGTGCTTGGAGGCTCTGCAGCTACGCCTGCTGCTGCTACGGAGCGTACAATGCCTGCTACTGGGTGAGGAGAGCCTGTTGCGCCTGCTGGACCGGCGGTGTAGGTGTCACGGCTAGACAGAGAGGAGCGGTGGCCTACTACCATGGGCCTAGGTACATCTGAATGGTACCAGTCCACGAGTTCTAGAAGGTGGGCCAAGGGACACCTCTCCTGGGCAGCGTCGGGGGCAGGAGCCTGGGCGCCAGAGGCCTTGCTGCTGCTACTGTCGCCCTAACATGACTGGCCGCCACGCCGGCCCCTGTCCCGCTTTTTCTTGGAGGGGTTGCCACCGGAGGACACCCCTTGTCACCCCCTTTGCCGCCCCGAAGCTAGAACGGCCAGTAGACTGGTCGGGAGATGCAGAGGGGCGAGAGGAGGAGGATCCAGTGTTGACGCCAGTGAGGAGTGCCATGGGCAGAGTCGAAGCAGGGGACACCATCGTGAGCTCCTCAAGGAGCAGATAGTCGCAAGCCTCCATGAAAGAGGGAAGAGGATAGGAGCGCCGGATGTCGTGGTCGACGGCGGCAAACTTCTCGTTGAGCCCGTGGATGATGTTGAGGATGTGGGTGCGATCGGAGACCGTCTCGCCAAGATCATCGAGAACGTCCGCCATACTCTTGAAATGCCGGCATTAGTCTGTGATGGACAAGTCGCCCTGGACAAAGTTCTAGAATAGGGCATCGAGGTAGAGGGCCCGCGTCTCCTGGTTGCCGAGAAGCTGCGTCTCAATGGCGAACCAAGTGGCGCGGGCGGTGGCACCACGCTCCATGACGACGTCGACGAGGTCGTTGGTAATGGTGCTGTAGAGCCAAGACCGGACGACGTAGTTCAGGCGCCCCCAATCAGGAGAGGCCACAGCGGGAACGTCACGAAGAACGTGATCCTGTAGCGCATACTTGCCAACCGTGAGGAGAAATTGCTCACGCATCGTGTGTAGTTGCCGACAACGACGTCGAGGACGGTAGGGATGAGGTGTCGGATGTTCTGCATGGCGACGACTTGGGTGTGCAAGTTGAGGATGACAGCGGCCTCGTGGAGCAGCATGGCCTGATTAGTGTTAGGTGTCTGATCGGAGACAGCATAGAGGTCGTCACGGGCGTCCTCCTCGTTGGAGTCGGGCGGGGCGTCCTTGCGCTCTTGTGCGGCGCGCTCCAGGGCCTCGCGAATGCGAGCGTCGGCGGCGTCGCGTTCCTGCGCAGCGGCGGTGGCCTCGGCCTCGGCCGTGACGGCGCGGGCGAGGGCGGCTGCGTAGGCCGCCTGGCGAGAGGCGCGTTGCTGAGTAGCGTCGGCGGCACTAGCGTCCGCCACGCGCTTGGCGGCACTAGCGTCCGCCACGCGCTTGGCGGCCTCGGCCGCCGCGGCATCGCGCGCGGATTCGGTGGGCGGCAGGGAGCCGGCCATGGGTCGCAACGCGGGAGACGCGTGCGAGAGCAGCGCTGGGCAGAGGCGCGCTGGAAGCGGCGCCGGGCAGGGGCGCGCTAGGTGCGCTGGAGCAGCGCCGGCGGCGCGCTAAGATGCGGAAGAAAATGAATCAGGAGTAATCTGGACTCGTGATACCATGAAAGCAATAGAGATTTTGTGGAATAGTAGATTGATTAGGATATACAAGGTATACAAATATATAGGCAGCCCTTGGGAGAGGTTTATAGAAACGGAACCAAACAAGGGATAACCTGTCTATCCTAATCTATCTAGGCATGGCACAAAGCCGGCCTGGGCCTGGCGCACAGCCACAGGAGGCCCATACACACGCACACAGCACATACATATCTAATACGGAACAGTGTTTTTCTCTTGCAACAAATCAGCGGGAATAGTGTTTTGGCTTGTTTTTTTAGCGAAGCGAACGGAGCCAAGAGACTAGGAGTACTGTTAAGTCTAAACTATGGGCAGAGATGGCTACAGTGCTAAACTAATTCGAAAAAGGCTGTTTACATTGACTATAAAATAAGTTGCTAGCTACTTAAAAAACTCTATCTGAATAACTGATTCAAAAGGCGCAACTTATAGTTTAGCTCGTAGCTTATTTTAAAATATTCAACTAGTGCCCAACTATAAAACGCTACTCGAGTTTGGAGACAAACGTACCAGATTAGTACCACTGAATTTATCATGCAGTATAGTTTCATAGTATATTGATTGGGTGTCATAAATATTGATGTTTTTCTTTATAAATATAGTCAAATTTACGGTACTTTGACTTTGACTAGACCTATAAAGTTTTTTTTTTCAACGGATAGAGAGTTAGAGTATATAGAAACGGAGGCAGTGTGAAGAAGTAAATGGCAGTCGTGATTATTAATCGGAGTAGTGAGTGGTTAACTTAACCGATGGATGATGATGATAAATAAATATATATAGCCAGTACGTACTATACTACTGAACGGCCCTGTTGCTATTCGCCGAAAGCAATGTTTCATCAATCCCCACTGCAATGCCTGCCGGCAATCCAACACAACAGTGTCCCAATTTAAGCAACCGTTCAGCCTGTTGGTTTCCAATCTGTTTTCCAGTAGCATACAGTGATGTATTCCAGAGCCCTGCATGTAGATGCATTATACACACCTATCCCTAAATATTTATCGTTTTCACTTTTCCGAGAAACAACTTTGAGTAAATATATACTAAAAAAAATAGGATGAGATCAGACCTAGATGATAAAAGTATTTTGATAAATTGTTCAATGGTGAGAATGAGAACACCACCGTTCAGCTGGACGACTCGTTTGATGACACTAACAGACGCTTTATGCGGAGGATTCAAGAATCGGGATGAGAGAAGCATTGAAAAAGATAAAAAGGGGCAAAGCGATGAGCCCTCATGGTATCCCCATTCAAGATGTAGACATATCTCAGAGATATAGCTATAGTATAGCTAAACAATGTTCAACAATTGGCTACTGAGTTGGCACACGATCGGCGAGCTGGTCCTGGCGCACCGGCACAGATGGCGATCGACAGCGAGAGGGGCCATAGCTGAGAGCGTATGTATCCAGTACTCGTAGATCCTGTCCTGCCAGATTGGAAGCAGCCTGGATCCATAATAAAGATGGCAATAGGCCTCGATACCCGATACCTGACGGGTATTTAATTCATTAGGAGATGAGGATAAGATTGTATTTTACCTATGGGCATCTAAATGAGCAAGAATCCATCCTGACGGGTATAGCGGGTACGAGAACGTTCCCTGTTTACCCGTCCCCGTTACCCGTTGGGAAACCCGACTATTTGAACTGTCATGTGAGTATTAGGCCCAAAGAAACTCAACATAGGTATTTTGGCCAAAATCTGAACAATCATATATATATATATATATATATATATATATATATATATATATATATATATATATATATATAGTTTGTGTGTTCTAGGAACCCTAGTTTAATTTTTTCTCACCATCTCCGTCAGCAGCATAAGCACGTCTGCCTCACGAGCGCTCGTGCCCCTCGCTTCCTCAGTTCGGTCTCTCTGTCACCTTTGCTCGTCCTCCTCGCAACCTCGCTCCTTCTCCTCGGCATATCCGAGACTCCGACACTTATACCCGGGTGAAGAAGAAACGTCTCCGATTGCAAAGCTGCGACCCCAAGTGTCCTTGTTTATCGGATATGCAACTGATGCCCGACGGGTACGAGGATGTGCAAGAATCTATACCCGAGACAGTTAACGGGGATGGGGACGGGATGAATTCTCAGTAGCGATGAAGAGAACGTTCCCATTGCCATCCTTAATCCAGAATTTCAGATGCTGCTGGTGGTTTTGTTGGTCGGGCACCCCTCCCAAACGCCCGGCCGGACCCAAACTAGCCAGCCGTGCACGGCATCCGGTGGCGTGCACGAACACCACCTCCTGCTGCGCTGCGCGCGGCCCGTACACGCCGTGCGCCCGGCGTGCCACCGCAGAAACGTCACGTCGCCGAACGCGCGCGGCCGGGCGTCCCGCGCTCCCTCCAGACCTCCAGCAGCTCCGCTCTCGCGCGCTCGATCGCCATCCTCAGCGTCCACGCATCGCGGACCGTTTGCGTGCCACGTCACGTAACACGTCGCCACGCCGGGCGTTCGATGGGAATTTTTTTTATTGCAAAATAGAGCTGTGCTTCAGAGTGAATTGCATAAAACTCCAATTATTTATGTCTGGCTATCACCTCTACATCACCTTCACGGAAAACTACTCACAAAACCACAGCGTTCTACGTTTTTTTTTAGCAGAACCACAGCGTTCTACGTTTTTTTTAGCAGAACCACAGCGTTCTACGTGGGCTCACCAGTCGCGTGTAAGCAGCAGGCCCGTTGATGATGCAGCAAGCCGCAGCATGTAGGCATAGTAGGCAGTAGTTCCAAGGCCCATTAGCCCACAATCTACTGTTTGTACCTGGGCCGAGTGTGCTGGTGCAAAGTTGGGTTGTTTGGGTGGATGTGGATTCCCAGCGCAAATGCTGGAGTTTCCGAACGGCCAGGCCCATCCGGCCATCCATCCATAGCAAGCACGCCGATTGCGCCACTCGCCCACACGAGCTGTTCGCAACTTCGCATGCACGATGCGGTAGCCCATGAAGGCAAACCACCACTGTCCCTTTCCAGTCCCTCGCTCCTCCTCGTAACCATTGGACTCCACTGTTCCAAGTGCAGGGCAGCCCAGACTGAGCCCCCCGGCGGGCGGCCTCGCGGGACCGCGGGAGGGAGAGGGACTCGCGCGCCCTGCCGCCGGGCCGGCAGATGCCGGCGTCGTGCACCACGACCGCACGGCGTACGCCCGGGAGCTGGAGCTGGAGCTTCCATTGTACGTAGAAGTACTAGCACAACGGGCGCATTGAGTGACCCCACGCGTCGTTGTGAGCGCCACCCACCGGCTTCAATTCACCGGTCACCGGTCAGGCGGTCATCCCCTCGCTTCATGGTGTGGCCTACTCGGCTACTCCTGTCATGTGCTTTGCCTGCACAGTGCGCGCCCCTTTTACTCGTACCGTACATACATACCACACTAGTATACGTCGCATCCTTGCGTATCTTGTTTGACACAGGCCTCCCCAAAAGTTTATATACTATCGCATCGAATGTTTGATACATGTATAGAATATTAAAAATAGACTAAAAAATAACTATTTGTATAGATTGTGATTATTTTGCGAGACGAATCTTTTAAGCCTAATCAGTCTATGATTTGGCAATGTGATGCTACAGTAACACATGTGCTAATGATAGATTAATTAGGCTTGATAAATTCGTCTCGTGTTTTACTAAAGGGTTTTATAATTTGTTTTTTTATTAGTATTCAAATACCCATATGACACCTATACGTAACCCCAAACAAACCCGGCCACAATGTCACAATTGGCTCTGCAGCTTTCAGAGGTGAAAAGAGATTGCCAGGATCACCCCGAAGGTCGTCAGAGGCTCAGAGATCAACAAATGCGCACTGTAGAGTGTAGAGGACTTAAAGTAGACTGTACAGAGTACTCCGTACTAGTATAGTTTTTTTTCCTTTTACTGCGAGGAATCGTTTCCTTTCGGGGACTAACATATACAGTAAGTATGGTATATACGGAGTACGTACTGCTATTTCATTGCTACTGCTTCGGGTACAGAGTAGCACAGGCTACAGAACGCAGCAACGAAACGTACGAAAGAACCACTCTGCGTGCTGCGCGCACTGACTGCAGACGGCATGCGCTGACAGACGGGACGGTCCGGTGCTCGGTGTTCGCCTGACGCTTGGGCCCCATGTGTCCGTAGCTTCTGAGTACAGTGCTTCAACGCCTTTCCCTACTCACATTTGTAAACTTGTACTGTACCGACGAATGATATGCGGGCCGGCTTTTTTTTAGCTGGAATAATGTTTTTCTCTCATAACAATTTAGTCGAAACCATGTTTTCAGCCAGTTTCAGCCAAGTTTCAGACCAGCGAACGGGGCCTTAGAGGGTGTTTGGGATGCGGTGACTAAAATTTAGACGTGTCATGTGAGGGTGTCGTATGAGTGTTTGGATACTAAAAAAACAAATTATAGAATTCGTCGGTACTCCACGAGACGAATTTGTTAAGCCTAATTAATTCATCATTAGCACATGTTTACTTTAACACTATATTATCAAATCATGGACTAATTAGACTTAAAAAATTCGTCTGGCAAATTATTCGTAAGCTATGCAATCATGTTCGTAATTAGTCTATATTTAATACTCTATGCACGTGTTCAAATATCCAATGGGACAAACGCCTAAAGTTTAGGAGGAGAAACTAAACACCCCCTTAGGTTTTCTGAGCTTGTGCGTTCAAGCTTGTAAGCGTGTTCGCTTCGCTGAAAAGGCAGGCTAAAAGTATTATTTGCAGATTTATTGTGAGAGAAAAATATTATTTTTTTGCTGAAAAAGTATGACTGATAAGTCAAACGGTGGTGTAACTAGCAGTACAATAATTCTAACGAAAGGATGAGTAACTGCAGCGCTGTACACCGAGCGGCTTTTGACTTGTGTGGCGTTCACATGATGAGTGGCAGGAGCAGTATAAATACCTGCGTACTCCCTACATATACTACATACATACTACAGCAGGACATGTGCCCACATGCTGATTAACTAGTGCAACAAACACTGAGATTTGTGTAGTACGTGTGCAGAAGTGGAGTGCTAAGTGGCGTCCCCGATGCACGTGCGTGGCACACGCGAGACGCGCGGGAAGTAAAAAAAAAAAGGAGAGACAGAGAGAAATACCTTCGCCTCTCGTTTTTTTTTTCCTTTCATAGAAACGCGACGAACCTTGGCACGACCGACCGACGCACCATCAGTACGTACGTGCTCGGTTCGTGCATGCATGTACCGAAATTTATGGCACCGTAGTTAAGGAAGGACCAACACATTTCATTTGCTCTCCAATAATAACTGTGTAATTTAACTGCAGCAGTACTCTGAGAATGGATGTACTGTTGACTGTCCTTGCCGGTACGTGCGACAGTCAATTACAGGATCCTCCATTTTATGGCCTCGGCGCCTTCGTTAGCTGGAGAATGGAATCGCCCACGGACGGAGTTGGCCTTGCCGCCGACCCGTCGTTGGTGCGCGGGATCGTCAAAAGCAGCGTCCGGTCGATGTCGCCGTCCATCGCCGGAAAGGGAAAGCGGGGGATATGCGCGCGCGCGCTTCTGCGGCGGCGCACAAAGGCAAGCAAAGGCATCCGTGGGTGGATGCCGCTCACCTTTACCCCGCCGAGAACGTATGAATTGAATTCATTCAGATGACAAAGCTAATAGCCAGATTTCAACGCAACCACCGGAAGACCCGGGCTGGCTTTGAGCTTTTGGCATGTCACTCACGATCGCAGGTTAACGGTCTCACGCGTAGTGTAGTCGCGTGCATTTGCATCGGTCGGCCTTGGCCCGGTGGTAATTTCCCTGGACTCTGGAGCTGGGGAAGCAAGAAGAGAAGAGGTTGGAGCCATGGCCACGCCATCGCCATGGAACATGATTGGTGCCTTCGCGCCTACTAAGCCATGGTACGCTCGGTACTGTCCCCTCGCTCCGCCACGCCCCACGCTCATCGTCGTCGATCGCTATTCGCTCAGGCTCAGCAGCGCAGTCAGCAGTCAGCACATCATGGAGCCACGGGAACGACTGGCGCCTGGCGGAGGCATGTGAGCCGGGCGGGGGCGGCCACTCGTTTTCAGCCGGCCGTCTGACGGCTCGCAGGACGACTGCCGTCTTTTCACCGGTCGCGTACGCCTCCCCCTGCAGCAGGCTGCGGCTCTGCTCGACGAAATTTCCGGGTCCGTACGTCCGCGCCCATACGGCCATGCCTCCAGCAGTTGGGGGGGGGGGGGGTAATTACCGCACACGCGAAACAACCAAAGAGAACAGTGTCCAGTGCTTGGAAAATCTCTCTGGACTGAACCCCAGACGTACGGGGGGGCTACTCTCCCATTTTGTTGTTTTTTGAAGAAAATGATTATCCCATTTCCCCATTCCTCGCTGGATCGACGTGGTCGGAATAAGCTCAGAATGGACGGCCTGCTTGCCCGTTTTCGTCGGTCGCGGTCAGACCAGGATCT
The DNA here is from genome assembly GCF_019320115.1 of Miscanthus floridulus. Taxonomy (NCBI): domain Eukaryota; kingdom Viridiplantae; phylum Streptophyta; class Magnoliopsida; order Poales; family Poaceae; genus Miscanthus; species Miscanthus floridulus. The sequence goes on from NC_089587.1 coordinate 17,202,331, forward strand.
ACAGGCCCCATCTCATATACTAGGAGTAGTATTATGCCTATTGTACTCCTACCTTGCAACAAATAAGTTGCTTCGTTTGTAGTACAAGTACTAGCTGGGGCATCCGTCGACTGTAACGTTTCCTCCCTTGTCGAGAATGGACGGAATCTGCTAAATTTTGCTTGACGGGAGATGGATGCTGCCTTTTTTTTTTCTCGAATACGTAAAAGATTTACGTATCATTGTATTAAGGAGAAGAGTTTAAAGAAACATACAACGCGCTTCTATCGAGCGTCAAAGGAGGTGAATCTAATACAGCCGAAGCTGGACCATCCTAATAAAGGAGCTCATGTTTCAGATATTACATAAAAGGAAGCGACCAATATCGACACACTTCGTGGTCTAGGTGGCCTTGCGTCTTCGCGGTTGTCTGGACGGTGCCTTTCCAACGGTCAGGAAGAGCTCGTCTAGCGTCTTAGCTTCTGACGCAGTTAGATTGCCGTCGAGGAGTAAAAAACAGTGTCACCAGCCGGACTCCCAATTGGAAAGGTCGCGAGTCCATCTCGGACGATCCGCCCCTGTCAGCTACAACACGCAGATGCTGACGGCTTCCTCGTTCATTTGGTGGAGTACCACACACGAACGGTTAGCATGTACTCGTACTGTATAGGAGCATAAGTACATGATCATGGAATCACATTTTGTCACTGAAAAGTCCAAAAACGTAGCTACCATGTCAGAATAGTATTAAGCCCATGTTTAGTTCAAAAAAAAACTTTTCAAAAAGTGCTACAGCACTGCTATAACACGTGCTATAACACGACATGAATGAACCGCGGTAATTGGTGAAGACTCTGAATACCTCTGACACGAACAGGAACTTTCATGGATCCGGCCGGGTCTGGAGTTCGAGGCGCCGAAGCTGCCAACCTGCGGGGGCGTTGCTGCGGATGATGCGGGTGCGGCCAGCGGCCTCGCGGGCGTCTGCGTTGCGTGCGCGCCTCGGAACGCACGCACGCAGCACGCTGTAGCAACCACGAGTCCACCGGCACATGCACCTCCTCCCACCTCCGCCGTGGTCCGAGGGCCGAGGCGCAGCTACAGTCGCTCGCTGAGGGCCGTAGTTCGGCAGGTGCGATGTGGATTTCGGTTGTTTTTTTTATTAAGCAGGGTTCTACGAGATAATAAGCTGAGACAAACTGAAAGCAGACTATACCAGCCGAACACCCCCGCAGCAGTGCAGCTGCCGCACAGTGAGCAAGAGCACAAGAGTCAAGGGCGAGCGACTCCGCGTGTCGCCCCGCAGGCCCCATCCATCCTTTTCGTTCCGGTGCCACTGCCACCGCCACCACCAGCGCGGGGAGGGCCCCGCCGCGCAGAGCAGGCGCGTCCGGCGTCCTCCTCCCTCCTCTTCCACACGGGACCCGAGGCCGCTGACCGCCACTGCCACGCTGTCCCTCCAATTCCGTCCCGCCCGCGGTCATACTACTCCAAGCCTCGAGCCGCCCCGGCGCTCCGCCCACTGACGCCCGGGCCCCGCCAAGGGGGCGGCAGGGTCATTTCCGCGCGGCCACGCTGCGGGACGACGCGGAAAGGCTCCGCTGGTCGGATCGCGGCAGGCCAGCGGGGGACGCGGGGCCACTCGCGGACAGCCGCGCTCCCTATGACCTGCGGGCCATGGACGGATGGGTCCCTCTCGCCAGAGAGCATGTGGGTTTAATCCACGGGCCCATGCAGGGGAGAGCGAGCCGTAGCTCTCGTAGGTGGAGGGGGAGAGGGGTGTGTGAGTGTCGTGTGGGTGTGGGTCAGGTTTTTTTTAATCCGCGGTTTTACTCCGCCATTTAAAAGGCCCTCCCCGGCCACGCCGCCGCGGCTTTGGTTCGCCTCCCACCTCCACGCCCCCCACATCCCGTTCCTTCCCCTCCCCTCCCCTCCTTCCCTTCTCCTCTCCCTCCCTCCTCCCCCACCCACACATCTCCACTTCCGCCTCTCACACCTTGGCACCTTGCCAGCCGACGTCCAGGTTTCTTCGGTCCGCGAGCTGAGCTGAGCTGGGGGGGAAGCCAGCCACCATGGCAGCCGACGCGGAAGCGGACGAGCTCGTGGCCGCAGCGGCCGGCATCATCTGCTCGATGCGCGGGGCCGACCTCGCCGGGTGGACGCCGCCGTTGCGCAAGCCGGAGCCGGCGGCGCGGGAGGGGGAGCTGATCTGGCCGGCGGTGGCGCGGGGGAAGCGCTCGCGCCGCCGCTCGCCGTCCGCGGGCTCCTCGGGGGGCAAGGCCAGGTGGGGCAGGGCCAGCCCGGCGTCGCCGCTCGACTACAGCGGCGGCTCTGGCTCCGGCTCCGCCGCGTCCACCAGCGGCTGCGAGGACGGCGGTGGCGGCTTCTGCTCCCTGGCCCACCGACCCGTACCGGCGACCAAGGTTCGTGGTTCCACACGCTGACGCTCACCTCTCTCTCTCTCTGTTCCTCTTCTCTGAACTGTCGCCGCCGCCGTGCTGCTTTGGGTTCTTCTCCCTCCCCCACCAGGCCACCACCGGTACCCTCCTCTCTCTCTCCTGTCACCTGTTGTCTTTCCGAGTTTTCTTTTGCCCTTTTCCCTTTTTTGGTTAGCGTGACGAAATTGCCCGTAGTGGTCAGCAAAAATCCTTTCCCTTCGTCACTCCAACACCACCTCGAATCCACACTTCCTAACGACCACAAACGCTCACCTCGTCTCTCGATTTGTTTGAATTTTTCGTTTGCTTGATTCGGACGTCAAGTTCCGGCTCACGTTTCGCTTCACAGATTCGCATTCTCATTCCTGCCTCTGTTTACCTTTGAAATTTCCAAATTCTGCGTTGGATATTCGATACTTACAAAGAAAAAAAGAGTTTTTCCGTTTTTTTCATGGTGGCTGTGCGTGTGTTTTCTTTAATTCATTATTATGCGCTGGTGGTTGACTCTTACTCGGATGAGGGGTAATTAGGGCAAGTCGTGGAAGCCGGTGGGTGCGGCCGGAGCTGGGCCTTCCATGGCTTCCGTGCCGCCAGGTTGCCAGAGATGCCCCTGGCCTTGGCAGAAGAGGCCCCCCACGGAGCGCTTGTTTTCCCGGGGGCAGTTCGGTCATTTTCAGCCGTTCGTCCTTTTGTCCCCCGGCGCAATTGCTCGTATGGTGGGAGCGTGGAGCCTGTGGGACCCCCTCCCTACTCGGGCGGAGGAGAGTGGAGACGGAGTCAAATGCGGGAGTTAAAACGCGGCGCGACGGGGTGGGTGGAGACGGCGCGCGCGACACGTGACGTGGGGCGCCGCCCACCGGCCGCGAGCGCGACGAGCCGGAGCTGCCCGGCGCCGCCGTGTGTGTCGGCGTCGGTGGCTATGGCCGCGGCGAGGCGCGGGCGTACGGCGCGGCAGCGGAGTCGGCTTCTTCTGCGTGGCGTGGAGCCGTGGACACCTGGTCCCACCTGTCGAATGGTCCTGTTGGCTGGAGAGTGGGCCCCTTCTCCTTTGAACGAAGGGCCCCTGGATTGGGCAGGACTGGACCGCGCTGGACTTGGCGGGGGTTCAGCTGCGGCGGATGTGTTTCTTTGCCTAACTAAAAATGGGTCATTCATGGATGAAATCGTTTGGGTTTTCCCTCGCTGGATGGAGGATTGAGGAAGAAGTACAATAATGGACGGGTCTGTCGTGCGTGTCTCATCATGTGGTTCCCCCAATTGGTGGGTGGATGGGGATATTCATTCTAGCTGGGGGTTAGGAGGGGAGGGAAGGGGGCCGCCGGAGGATCGGGAGCCATTCCCTAAGCAGGCCGATGTCGTGTCTCGTTTTCTTTTCTGGTATCATCAGTGTCGCTGCTCTGTGCTTGCACCTGTGTTCTCTGTTGTTTTCTGCGATAGCTGCTGATGCGTGATTCTGAATCCGTGATCTCGTTGGACAGCTGTTGCGGGAGGAGGGAGGAGGTGGTGGGCTCCCACTCCCCTGTGGCCTGCCTTGTTCATGCCAGCATCGAGTATTCCAGTGTGTGTGTGTGTCTTTCGTTGGATTTGTTGTGTGCTTCATTGATTGGTCTCGGACTCATGGGTCGCAACGTGGGAGACGCGTGCGAGAGCAGCGCTGCGCAGAGGCGCGCTGGAAGCGGCGCCGGGCAGGGGCGCGCTAGGTGCGCTGGAGCAGCGCCGGCGGCGCGCTAAGATGTGGAAGAAAATGAATCAGGAGTAACCTGGACTCGTCATACCATGAAAGCAATAGAGATTTTAAGGAATAGTAGATTGATTAGGATATACAAGGTATACAAATATATAGACAGCCCTTAGGAGAGGTTTATAGAAACAGAACTAAACAAGGGATAACCTGCTTATCCTAATCTATCTAGGCACGGCAGGAAGCCGGCCTGAGCCTAGCGCACAGCCATAGGAGGCCCATACACACGCACACAGCACATACATATCTAATACGGAACAGTATTTTTCTCTCACAACAAATCAGCGGGAATAGTATTTTGGCTTGTTTTTTTTACGAAGCGAACGGAGCCAAGAGACTAGGAGTACTGTTAAGTCTAAACTATGGGCAGAGACGGCTACAGTGCTAAACTAATCCGAAAAAGGCTGTTTACATTGACTATAAAATAAGTTGCTAGCTACTAAAAAAACTCTATCTGAATAACTGGTTCAAAAGGCGCAACTTATAGTTTAGCTCGTAGCTTATTTTAAAATATTCAACTAGTGCCCAACTATAAACGCTACTCGAGTTTGGAGACAAACGTACCAGATTAGTACCACTGAATTTATCATGCAGTATAGTTTCATAGTATATTGATTGGGTGTCATAAATATTGATGTTTTTCTTTATAAATATAGTCAAATTTACGGTACTTTGACTTTGACTAGACCTATATTTTTTTTATTTTTTTTTTTGCAACGGATAGAGAGTTAGAGTATATAGAAACGGAGGCAGTGTGAAGAAGTAAATGGCAGTCGTGATTATTAATCGGAGTAGTGAGTGGTTAACTTAACCGATGGATGATGATGATAAATAAATATATATAGCCAGTACGTACTATACTACTGAACGGCCCTGTTGCTATTCGCCGAAAGCTATGTTTCATCAATCCCCACTGCAATGCCTGCCGGCAATCCAACACAACAGTGTCCCAATTTAAGCAGCCGTTCAGCCCGTTGGTTTCCAATCTGTTTTCCAGTAGCATACAGTGATGTATTCCAGAGCCCTGCATGTAGATGCATTATACACATCTGTCCCTAAATATTTATCGTTTTCGTTTTTTCGAGAAACAACTTTGAGTAAATATATACTAAAAAAATGAATGAGATCAGACATAGATGACAAAAGTATTTTGATAAATTGTGAGAATGAGAACACCACCGTTCAGCTGGACGACTCGTTTGATGACACTAACAGGCGCTTTGTGCGGAGGATTCAAGAATCGGGGTGAGAGAAGCATTGAAAAAGATAAAAGGGGGCAAAGCCATGAGCCCTCATGGTATCCCATTCAAGATGTAGAGATATCTTAGAGATATAGCTATAGTATAGCTAAACAATGTTCAACAATTGGCTACTGAGTTGGCACACGATCGGCGAGCTGGTCCTGGCGCACCGGCACAGATGGTGATCGACAGCGAGAGGGGCCATAGCTGAGAGCGTATGTATCCAGTACTCGTATATCCTGTCCTGCCAGATTGGAAGCAGCCTGGATCCATAATAAAGATGGCAATGGACCTCGATATCTGATACCCCACGGGTATTTAATTCATTAGGAGATGGAGATAAGACTGTATCTTTATTTGCGGGCATCTAAATGGACAAGAATTCATCCCGACGGGTATAGCGGGTACGAGAACGTTCTCTGTTTACCTGTCTCCGTTACCCATTGGAGAACCCGACTATTTGAGCTGTCATGCGAGTATTAGGCCTAAAGAAGCTCAAATAAGTATTTTGGCCAAAATCTGAACAATCATATATATATATATATATATATATAGTTTGTGTGTTCTAGAAACCCTACTTTAATTTTTTCTCACCATCTCCGTCAGCAGCACAAGCACGCCTGCCTCACGAGCGCTCGTGCCCCTCACCTCCACAGTTCGGTCTCTCTGTCATCTTTGCTCGTCCTCCTCGCAACCTCGCTCCTTCTTCTCGGCATCTCCGAGACTCCGACACTTATACCCGGGTGAAGAAGAAACGTCTCCAATTGCAAAGCTGCGACCCCAAGTGTCCTTATTTATCGGGTATGCAACCGATGCCCGACGGGTACGGGGATGTGCAAGAATTTATACCCGAGACAGTTAACGAGAATGGGGACGAGATAAATTCTCAGTAGCGATGAAGAGAACGTTCCGACGATACCCAACGGGTACATCCCCGTTGCCATACTTAATCTAGAATTTCAGATGCTGCTGGTGGTTTTGTTGGTCGGGCACCCCTCCCAAACGCCCGGCCGGACCCAAACTAGCCAGCCGTGCACGGCATCCGGTGGCGTGCACGAACACCACCTCCTGCTGCGCTGCGCGCGGCCCGTACACGCCGTGCGCCCGGGCGTGCCACCGCAGAAACGTCACGTCGCCGAACGCGCGCGGCCGGGCGTCCCGCGCTCCCTCCAGACCTCCAGCAGCTCCGCTCTCGCGCGCTCGATCGCCATCCTCAGCGTCCACGCATCGCGGACCGTTTGCGTGCCACGTCACGTAACACGTCGCCACGCCGGGCGTTCGATGGGAATTTTTTTTATTGCAAAATAGAGCTGTGCTTCAGAGTGAATTGCATAAAACTCCAATTATTTATGTCTGGCTATCACCTTCATGGAAAACTACTCACAAAACCACAGCGTTCTACGTTTTTTTTAGCAGAACCACAGCGTTCTACGTGGGCTCACCAGTCGCGTGTAAGCAGCAGGCCCGTTGATGATGCAGCAAGCCGCAGCATGTAGGCATAGTAGGCAGTAGTTCCACAAGGCCCATTAGCCCACAATCTACTGTTTGTACCTGGGCCGAGTGTGCTGGTGCAAAGTTGGGTTGTTTGGGTGGATTCCCAGCGCAAATGCTGGAGTTTCCGAACGGCCAGGCCCATCCGGCCATCCATCCATAGCAAGCACGCCGATTGCGCCACTTGCCCACACGAGCTGTTCGCATGCACGACGCGGTAGCCCATGAAGGCAAACCACCACTCTCCCTTTCCAGTCCCTCGCTCCTCCTCGTAACCATTGGACTCCACTGTTCCAAGTGCAGGGCAGCCCAGACTGAGCCCCACGGCGGGCGGCCTCGCGGGACCGGGAGGGAGAGGGACTCGCGCGCCCTGCCGCCGGGCCGGCAGATGCCGGCGTCGTGCACCACGACCGCACGGCGTACGCCCGGGAGCTGGAGCTGGAGCTTCCATTGTACGTAGAAGTACTAGCACAACGGGCGCATTGAGTGACCCCACGCGTCGTTGTGAGCGCCACCCACCGGCTTCAATTCACCGGTCACCGGTCAGGCGGTCATCCCCTCGCTTCATGGTGTGGCCTACTCGGCTACTCCTGTCCTGTGCTTTGCCTGCACAGTGCGCGCCCCTTTTACTCGTACCGTACATACATACCACACTAGTATACGTCGCATCCTTGCGTATCTTGTTTGACACAGGCCTCCCCAAAAGTTTATATACTATCGCATCGAATGTTTGATACATGTATAGAATATTAAAAATAGACTAAAAAATAACTATTTGTATAGATTGTGATTACTTTGCGAGACGAATCTTTTAAGTCTAATCAGTCTATGATTTAGCAATGTGATGCTACAGTAACACATGTGCTAATAATAGATTAATTAGGTTTGATAAATTCGTCTTGCGTTTTACTAAAGAGTTCTATAATTTATTTTTTTATTGGTATCCAAATACCCTATATGACACCTATACGTAACCCCAAACAAACCCGGCCACAATGGCCTTATTTAGATTGGGGTTACGAATCAGCATTTGGCACTGTAGCACTTTCGTTTGTATTTGACAATTATTGTCCAATCATGGCCTAACTAGGCTCAAAAGATTCGTCTCGTAATTTACAATCAAACTGTGTAATTAGTTATTTTTTTATCTATATTTAATACTCCATGCATGTGTCCAAAGATTTGATGTGATGGAGAGAGAGTGAAAAAACTTACTTGTTTAGATTGTAAGTTTTTTCACTCTCTCTCAATCACATTAAATCTTTGGACACATGCATAGAGTATTAAATGTAGATAAAAAATAACTAATTACATAGTTTGATTGTAAATTACGAGACGAATCTTTTGAGCCTAGTTAGACCATGATTGAACAATAATTGTTAAATACAAATGAAAGTGCTATAGTATCGAATACTGATTCCTAACCCTCGTCTTAACACTCGTCTAAACAAGGCCAAGGCCAATGTCACAATTGGCTCTGCAGCTTTCAGAAGATAGAAGGAGCTCTGAAAAGAGATTGCCAGGATCAGCGCGAAGGTCGTCAGAGGCTCAGAGCTCAACAAATGCACTGTAGAGTGTAGAGGAGTTAAAGTAGACTGTACAGAGTACTCCGTTCTAGTATAGTTTTTTTTTTTGGCTTTTACTGCGAGGAATCGTTTCCTTTCGGGGACTAACATATACAGTAAGTATGGTATATACGGAGTACGTACTGCTATTTCATTGCTACTGCTTCGGGTACAGAGTAGCACAGGCTACAGAACGCAGCAACGAAACGTACGAAAGAACCACTGCTGCGTGCTGCGCGCACTGACTGCAGACGGCATGTGCTGACAGACGGGACGGTCCGGTGTTCGGTGTTCGCCTGACGCCTGGGCCCCATGTGTCCGTAGCTTCTGAGGTACCGTTTAGTTGCACTTCACTTTGCAAAAATTTTCAAGATTTCCCGTCACATCAAATCTTTGGACGTATGCATGAAGCATTAAATATAAATAAAAAATAAAACTAATTATACAGTTTAGACGAAATCCACGAGACGAATCTTTTAAGCCTAATTAGACTATGATTAGACACTAATTGTCAAATAACAACGAAAATGCTACAGTATCATTTCGCCAAAAATTTTGACAACCAGACCAGGCCTGAGTACAGTGCTTCAACGCCTTTCCCTACTCACATTTGTAAACTTGTACTGTACCGACGAATGATATTTAGGCCCTGTTCGGCTTAGTCTGTATTTATCTTGTTCGACTTTTATTTAGCGGGAACAGTGTTTTTAGTCAGTTTCAGTCAAGTTTCAGACCAGCGAACGGGGCCTTCGAGGGTGTTTGGGATGCGGTGACTAAAATTTAGACGTGTCACGTGAGGGTGCCGTATGAGTGTTTGGATACTAAAAAAACAAATTATAGAATTCGTCGGTACTCCACGAGATGAATTTGTTAAGCCTAATTAATTCATCATTAGCACATGTTTACTGTAACACTATTATCAAATCATGGACTAATTAGACTTAAAATATTCGTCTTGCAAATTATTCGTAAGCTATGCAATTAGGTTCGTAATTAGTCTATATTTAATACTCTATGTATGTGTCCAAACATCTTATGGGACAACGACTACAGTTTAGGAGGAGAAACCAAACACCCCCTTAGGTTTTCTGAGCTTGTGCGTTCAAGCTTGTAAGTGTGTTCGCTTGGCTGAAAAGACAGGCTAAAAGTATTGTTTGTAGATTTATTGTGAGAAAAAGATATTATTTTTTCGCTGAAAAAATATGGCTGATAAGCCAAACGGTGGTGTAACTAGCAGTACAATAATTCTACCGAAAGGATGAGCAGCTGCAGCGCTGTACACCGAGCGGCTTTTGACTTGTGTGGCGTTCACATGATGAGTGGCAGGAGCAGTATAAATACCTGCGTACTCCCTACATATACTACATACATACTACAGCAGGACATGTGCCCACATGCTGATTAACTAGTGCAACAAACACTGAGATTTGTGTAGTACGTGTGCAGAAGTGGAGTGCTAAGTGGCGTCCCCGATGCACGTGCGTGGCACACGCGAGACGCGCGGGAAGTAAAAAAAAAGGAGAGACAGAGAGAAATACCTTCGCCTCTCGTTTTTTTTTCCTTTCATAGAAACGCGACGAACCTTGGCACGACCGACCGACGCACCATCAGTACGTACGTGCTCGGTTCGTGCATGCATGTACCGAAATTTATGGCACCGTAGTTAAGGAAGGACCAACACATTTCATTTGCTCTCCAATAATAACTGTGTAATTTAACTGCAGCAGTACTCTGAGAATGGATGTACTGTTGACTGTCCTTGCCGGTACGTGCGACAGTCAATTACAGGATCCTCCATTTTATGGCCTCGGCGCCTTCGTTAGCTGGAGAATGGAATCGCCCACGGACGGAGTTGGCCTTGCCGCCGACCCGTCGTTGGTGCGCGGGATCGTCAAAAGCAGCGTCCGGTCGATGTCGCCGTCCATCGCCGGAAAGGGAAAGCGGGGGATATACGCGCGCGCGCTTCTGCGGCGGCGCACAAAGGCAAGCAAAGGCATCCGTGGGTGGATGCCGCTCACCTTTACCCCGCCGAGAACGTATGAATTGAATTCATTCAGATGACAAAGCTAATAGCCAGATTTCAACGCAACCACCGGAAGACCCGGGCTGGCTTTGAGCTTTTGGCATGTCACTCACGATCGCAGGTTAACGGTCTCACGCGTAGTGTAGTCGCGTGCATGTGCATCGGTCGGCCTTGGCCCGGTGGTAATTTCCCTGGACTCTGGAGCTGGGGAAGCAAGAAGAGAAGAGGTTGGAGCCATGGCCACGCCATCGCCATGGAACATGATTGGTGCCTTCGCGCCTACTAAGCCATGGTACGCTCGGTACTGTCCCCTCGCTCCGCCACGCCCCACGCTCATCGTCATCGATCGCTATTCGCTCAGGCTCAGCAGCGCAGTCAGCAGTCAGCACATCATGGAGCCACGGGAACGACTGGCGCCTGGCGGAGGCATGTGAGCCGGGCGGGGGCGGCCACTCGTTTTCAGCCGGCCGTCTGACGGCTCGCAGGACGACTGGCGTCTTTTCACCGGTCGCGTACGCCTCCCCCTGCAGCAGGCTGCGGCTCTGCTCGACGAAATTTCCGGGTCCGTACGTCCGCGCCCATACGGCCATGCCTCCAGCAGATGGGGGGGGGGGGGGGGGGGGGGGGGATTACTGCACAGTACACGCGAAACAACCAAAGAGAACAGTGTCCAGTGCTTGGGAAATCTCTCTGGACTGAACCCCAGACGTACGGGGGGGCTACTCTCCCATTTGTTGTTTTTTGAAGAAAATGATTATCCCATTTCCCCATTCCTCGCTGGATCGACGTGGTCGGAATGGACGGCCTGCTTGCCCGTTTTCGTCGGTCGCGGTCAGACCAGGATCTACAGGCCCCATCTCATATACTAGGAGTAGTATTATGCCTATTGTACTCCTACCTTGCAACAAATAAGTTGCTTCGTTTGTAGTACAAGTACTAGCTGGGGCATCCGTCGACTGTAACGTTTCCTCCCTTGTCGAGAATGGACGGAATCAGCTAAATTTTGCTTGACGGGAGATGGATGCTGCCTTTTTTCCTCTCGAATACGTAAAAGATTTACGTATCATTGTATTAAAAAGAAGAGTTTAAAGAAACATATAACGCGTTTCTATCGCGCGCCGAAGGAGGTTGACCTAGTACAGCCGAAGCTGAACCATCCTAGTAAATAAGCTCATGTTTTGATATTACATAAAAGGAAGCAATCAATATCGATGCACTTCGTGATCTAAGTGGCCTTGCGTCTTCGTGGTTGCGTAGACGGTGTCTTTCCAACGGCTGAGAAGAGCCGGTCCAGCGTCTCGGCTTCGGACGCAGCCGGATTGGCGTCGAGGAGTAAAAAGCAGTGTCACCGGCCGGACTCCCAATTGGAAAGGTCGCGAGTCCATCTCGGACGATCCGTCCCTGTCAGCTACAACACGCAGATGCTGACGGCTTCCTCGTTCATTTGGTGGAGTACCACACACGAACGGTTCGGTTCGTTAATTGCAGATTTCGCACCGTTTTGTAGCATGTACTCGTACTGTATAGGAGCATAAGTACATGATCATGGAATCACATTTTGTCACTGAAAAGTCCAAAAACGCAGCTACCATGTCAGAATAGTATTAAGGGATGGAGTAGTGAGCTACTGCTAGTAGCATCTGAAGAACCCTACGGAGTACTGATGTGCTATAGCACTGCTATAACACGACATGAATGAACCGCGGTAATTGGTGAAGACTCTGAATACCTCTGACACGAACAGGAACTTTCATGGATCCGGCCGGGTCTGGAGTTCGAGGCGCCGAAGCTGCCAACCTGCGGGGGCGTTGCTGCGGATGATGCGGGTGCGGCCAGCGGCCTCGCCGGCGTCTGCGTTGCGTGCGCGCCTCGGAACGCACGCACGCAAACGCACGCACGCAGCACGCTGTAGCAACCACGAGTCCACCGGCACATGCACCTCCTCCCACCTCCGCCGTGGTCCGAGGGCCGAGGCGCAGCTACAGTCGCTCGCTGAGGGCCGTAGTTCGGCTGGTGCGATGTGGATTTCGGTTGGTTTTTTTATTAAACAGGGTTCTACGAGATAATAAGCTGGGACAAACTGAGGCCCTGTTTAGATCCCATCTAAAATCCAAAATTTTTCAAGATTTTTCGTCACATCAAATCTTGCGGCACATGTATGGAGCATTAAATATAGGTAAAAAGAATAACTAATTGCACAGTTTATCCGTAATTGGCGAGACGAATCTTTTAAGTTTAAATAGTCCATAATTGAATAATTTTTGCCAAATACAAATGAAAGTGCTGCAGTAGCCAAAAGCCAAAAATTTTCGCATCCAAACGGGCCTGAAAGCAGCCAGGACTGTACCAGCCGAACACCCCGCAGCAGTGCAGCTGCCGCACAGTGAGCAAGAGCACAAGAGTCAAGGGCGAGCGACTCCGCGTGTCGCCCCGCAGGCCCCATCCATCCTTTTCGTTCCGGTGCCACTGCCACCGCCACCACCAGCGCGGGGAGGGCCCCGCCGCGCAGAGCAGGCGCGTCCGGCGTCCTCCTCCCTCCTCTTCCACACGGGACCCGAGGCCGCTGACCGCCACTGCCACGCTGTCCCTCCAATTCCGTCCCGCCCGCGGTCATACTACTCCAAGCCTCGAGCCGCCCCGGCGCTCCGCCCACTGACGCCCGGGCCCCGCCAAGGGGGCGGCAGGGTCATTTCCGCGCGGGCCACGCTGCGGGACGACGCGGAAAGGCTCCGCCTGGTCGGATCGCGGCAGGCCAGCGGGGAACGCGGGGCCACTCTCGGACAGCCGCGCTCCTTATGACCTGCGGGCCATGGACGGATGGGTCCCTCTCGCCAGAGAGCATGTGGGTTTAATCCACGGGCCCATGCAAGGGAGAGCGAGCCGTAGCTCTCGTAGGTGGAGGGGGAGAGGGGTGTGTGAGTGTCGTGTGGGTGTGGGTCAGGTTTTTTTTAATCCGCGGTTTTATTCCGCCATTTAAAAGGCCCTCCCCGGCCACGCCGCCGCGGCTTTGGTTCGCCTCCCACCTCCACGCCCCCCACATCCCGTTCCTTTCCTTCCCCTCCCCTCCTTCCCTTCTCCTCTCCCTCCCTCCTCCCCCACCCACACATCTCCACTTCCGCCTCTCACACCTTGGCACCTTGCCAGCCGACGTCCAGGTTTCTTCGGTCCGCGAGCTGAGCTGAGCTGGGGGGAAGCCAGCCACCATGGCAGCCGACGCGGAAGCGGACGAGCTCGTGGCCGCAGCGGCCGGCATCATCTGCTCGATGCGCGGGGCCGACCTCGCCGGGTGGACGCCGCCGTTGCGCAAGCCGGAGCCGGCGGCGCGGGAGGGGGAGCTGATCTGGCCGGCGGTGGCGCGGGGGAAGCGCTCGCGCCGCCGCTCGCCGTCCGCGGGCTCCTCGGGGGGCAAGGCCAGGTGGGGCAGGGCCAGCCCGGCGTCGCCGCTCGACTACAGCGGCGGCTCTGGCTCCGGCTCCGCCGCGTCCACCAGCGGCTGCGAGGACGGCGGTGGCGGCTTCTGCTCCCTGGCCCACCGACCCGTACCGGCGACCAAGGTTCGTGGTTCCACACGCTGACGCTCACCTCTCTCTCTCTCTGTTCCTCTTCTCTGAACTGTCGCCGCCGCCGTGCTGCTTTGGGTTCTTCTCCCTCCCCCACCAGGCCACCACCGGTACCCTCCTCTCTCTCTCTCTCTCCTGTCACCTGTTGCCTTTCCGAGTTTTCTTTTGCCCTTTCCCCTTTTTTGGTTAGCGTGACGAAACTGCCCGTAGTGGTCAGCAAAAATCCTTTCCCTTCGTCACTCCAAGACCATCTCAAATCCACACTTCCTAACGACCACAAACGCTCACCTCGTCTCTCGATTTGTTTGAATTCTTCGTTTGCTTGATTCGGACGTCAAGTTCCGGCTCACGTTTCGCTTCACAGATTCGCATTCTCATTCCTGCCTCTGTTTACCTTTGAAATTTCCAAATTCTGCGTTGGATATTCGATACTTACAAAGAAAAAAAAGAGTTTTTCCGTTTTTTTCATGGTGGCTGTGCGTGTGTTTTCTTTAATTCATTATTATGCGCTGGTGGTTGACTCTTACTCGGATGAGGGGTAATTAGGGCAAGTCGTGGAAGCCGGTGGGTGCGGCCGGAGCTGGGCCTTCCATGGCTTCCGTGCCGCCAGGTTGCCAGAGATGCCCCTGGCCTTGGCAGAAGAGGTCCCCCACGGAGCGCTTGTTTTCCCGGGGGCAGTCCGGTCATTTTCAGCCGTTCGTCCTTTTGTCCCCCGGCGCAATTGCTCGTATGGTGGGAGCGTGGAGCCTGTGGGACCCCCTCCCTACTCGGGCGGAGGAGAGTGGAGACGGAGTCAAATGCGGGAGTTAAAACGCGGCGCGACGGGGTGGGTGGAGACGGCGCGCGCGACACGTGACGTGGGGCGCCGCCCACCGGCCGCGAGCGCGACGAGCCGGAGCTGCCCGGCGCCGCCGTGTGTGTCGGCGTCGGTGGCTATGGCCGCGGCGAGGCGCGGGCGTACGGCGCGGCAGCGGAGTCGGCTTCTTCTGCGTGGCGTGGAGCCGTGGACACCTGGTCCCACCTGTCGAATGGTCCTGTTGGCTGGAGAGTGGGCCCCTTCTCCTTTGAACGAAGGGCCCCTGGATTGGGCAGGACTGGACCGCGCTGGACTTGGCGGGGGTTCAGCTGCGGCGGATGTGTTTCTTTGCCTAACTAAAAATGGGTCATTCATGGATGAAATCGTTTGGGTTTTCCCTCGCTGGATGGAGGATTGAGGAAGAAGTACAATAATGGACGGGTTTGTCGTGCGTGTCTCATCATGTGGTTCCCCCAATTGGTGGGTGGATGGGGATATTCATTCTAGCTGGGGGTTAGGAGGGGAGGGAAGGGGGCCGCCGGAGGATCGGGAGCCATTCCCTAAGCAGGCCGATGTCGTGTCTCGTTTTCTTTTCTGGTATCATCAGTGTCGCTGCTCTGTGCTTGCACCTGTGTTCTCTGTTGTTTTCTGCGATAGCTGCTGATGCGTGATTCTGAATCCGTGATCTCGTTGGACAGCTGTTGCGGGAGGAGGTGGTGGGCTCCCACTCCCCTGTGGCCTGCCTTGTTCATGCCAGCATCGAGTATTCCAGTGTGTGTGTGTGTGTCTTTCGTTGGATTTGTTGTGTGCTTCATTGATTGGTCTCGGACTCATGGATGCTTCCTTCCTCTCACTGCAGGTGGGCGCCATCGAACGGCCGCAGCTTATTACCTTTCCGACCCCGCTTCCACGCCCCAGCGGCCAGCGACCACGGAAGAAATTGGTGAGCCCCTTGCTATCTCTCAGTCACAACTCACAAGGGATGCACTGGAACACGTCAACTTGCATATGATTCAGCATGACTGATGATGGGCTGGTGCGAGGGGGACTCGTAAACTGTTCTGAAGCTGTGTTTGGCATTAGAGTCCTCCCACGCGCTTTATTGGTCTTAAGGGAAAGGAAGTCTGACCAGGTCAGAGTGCCACCCATTCACAGGGAAAATGGCCTTGTTTAGTGGTAGTTGAACTAAGCCTGCACTTGTTTTAGAATAAAGCAGCAGCTGCTGCTATATATCTGTCTGCGTTTGAAAGGGTGAGGGGGGACTGGGGGAGGAGGGTGAGCACAAAGTGGAATCTTAAGGACAAAGCCACAAAAAGGCGTACTGCCAAAAAGATCTACCTCATTATCATCAGGATGGTCCTGTGACCTAAAAAAGCCAAAAATTTTAGTGCTGTAGGAGCATGTCCTTGTGCCTTCTTGTCCTTGTGGTTTAATTTGGTTTGTCGTTTGGATCTTGCAGAGGCTGCCGGAGATCCAGCAGCTGGTACGGTCTCTCGCTGTGGAGAATGAGAGCCTCCGCGAGGTTATACATTGTTCTTCACCAAGTACTTTGAGAGTATTTCGATGGCGGTTCTGTTGACTGGATTCTGTTCTTGTTTGGCTATGTGTGTGCAGGAGATGCGGGATTTACAGAGAGCTTGCAAGGCGCTGTCAAAAGAAAATGACAAGCTTGAGGTAACATCGACTGTATTAATCTGTTTCTCTTGTTCGTTTGTGTCCTGAATTGGTATGTGGGCCACCATATGGTATCTGTTGGTGGAATGGCTTATCAAAAGGCTGTCTTGTTTTGGCTTAAAGCATAAGTCAGATATATTTTATATTGCTACTATAAGAGTTTTTTAAGCCGCCAAAGGTAGCGGTCTACATACTCCTGCGATAATCTTTAGGTTCTTTAGTTTGTAAGCTATCCACACGCAAGAAAGATTCCAAACGGTATACAAGGTTGTGGCCAGCATTGTTTTCTCCCACTCATCTGTCACTGGCTGATGGGTAGGGACGTAGGATAGATGATGGGCTATATTAAAAGTGGCTTTCTCATGTTTTTTTGTAGAAAAAATATTAAGTAAATATTTGGATCTGAGCTGAATGTGAAAGGGATTGTTTGTAACTCTGCCTGTAACTAGTTAGGGTACTCCATGGCCTGCATCCTATTTACAAAGGCTTCAAGCTTAGAAACACCCGTGAGACGTGTGTGCCCTGAACCTGCATCTTATACCAAGAGACCAAATGTGTAGAGTACTATTTTATGTTCTGTGCAAATCTACTCTTAGATATCGTTATGTATTATGTAAATCTTGAATCATGAATATGGATTGTATTCTTAATGTAATGGTACGTAACTCTAGCATGTTCGAGACAGAAATAATCATGAACATGGATAGCTATCAGTGGGCAGCAAAAGTTTTCCACACGAAGGCCATCCCCCATTTCCACTTAAAGATAAACGGAAATACATGAGTTCGGTTAAGGAAGGAAGAAATACAGAAAGCACAAAACAGAACTCCTAGCCTAAACTCTGTCTCAGAGTCAGATAGCAGTATGCTTATCATGATTTGTGTTTTCAACTTTCTTCATGAAAATTTGCACCTTGAAAAACTCAATATATGTTTCTTGTTAGATGAATTGACACTCACAACATATTATTCAGTCGTTAAGTGAAGGATTAGGACCATCGTGGCAAGGTGTCAATTTCTGAATAACCTGTATTCCTTAAATGTGACCAATAATTAGGCTGATTGATATGCGGGGTCTCACTCTTATCTGGAGTCAGAGTAACACGCCTGCATATGTGTATCCTAATTGAGGAGTGATTGTAACTTTACACATGGCCCGAGGTTTGCTATTTTCAATTTAACCTGGAAGCTTACCTGGAAACCATCTCCAAGTCAGCCGGAATTCTCTCAGCGTCAGCTGAACTTCATGGTTTCATGCAATATTTGAGTCAGTTGTTTTTGTTTGTTGCTTGAAAGTTTGTAACATTGTGCATATGCACACAGGAAAAATGCACAATTCAGTTAGCATTAAATAAACACTTAAGACGATGTTTTAAAATGGACATAGGCGCGTTCGCTGGTCTAGATGGTCCAGACCAGCCGGCTGACTCCCCTCACAAAACACTATTTATCAACCAGTCGCTACAGTGTTTCTCTCTCATAAAACCAGCCAGTTTCAGCCAAGTTTCAGACCAGCGAACGGGGCTATCTTTTCAAAAAGAACATTCCTGAGTATTATCTTCACAACCCTTGATTTCAAGAATGGTAAACTTGGGCCTTCATCTTCTTGAATGATGTCTATAGATGCAACAATCTATCAATATGGAGTGAATGTTTATAAACTTCTGTTACTACAGATAAAATATCCTGCTCACCTAATCCTATCTGGTTCAGTTGAAAAGTAGTTGCAACCACCTGGGCCACTTTTTTTCCTCCCTTGAGATAGTGTTGGCTCCAACATTCTGGATCTGTCTAAGGCGTGTTTCATGCCCATTAATTCCTATTCAGTACATGTTGATTTTGGGGAGTCCATGGATAATCTATTTTACTCAGTTCTTCGTTTTGTGCTGGGTGGATCGTCATCATACCCATTCCAAATACATGAGCCATTGCAGTTTCATCAGGTTTCTAATAGCCTAATAGGTTTGGCCACATCTTGCTTCACCCATTTCCAGTTCCACATGTTCCATCTGAAGATAAAATCGATCCAAAAAAATTAATTGAAAATGCTTCTGAAAAGGTTCGATGCTTTTCATGAGTGATCAACCAAAATTCAGTGCTTGGCTGTGATACCCTTGCTTTTAAATGTTTAGTTTGTATTTACATAAATCAAATTGGGAACGATAGGGACATCTAATATAATGTTGTTTTCATTGTGCAGACAAGGTTAGGGCAATCGAACTCTCAGAATGAAATCACTTCAATGGAGCAGAAAGGAAAGGAACAGCTCGATCAGCAGTCAGTTACGCAGTCCGCACGAGACAGCTTCGTGCTACCAGATCTCAACCTTCCCCCAGAGGACTCTGCCGATGTTTCAACAGTTCATTGATCACCCCAGATTGCTGCAACTTTGTTAACCGAATAACAAGTGTACATAGAGGAAGCAGGGTAGCAGTCTAGGTGGCGGCACCACCACGCCACCACGTCATCCATTTGAGAATGACACGTATTTGATAATTTGTTACTAGATCACAGAGTTTTACTACCACTATAGTCGTAAGTGATAAGCCACATATGTAGCTAAAGGGTAGTCTAACTTTAACTCACCTGACATTGTTTTGCCTAGTGCGTTTGCATATGGTAGAGCTGAAGACGATTTCAGCTCAAACTGATCTCCACGCTGTAGTGGATTTAGATGAATTTATTCATGTTATTTCGTTCAATTAGGTGAAATGTTAGGGGTGTTTGGATCCGGCTACTAAAATTTAGGAGGTGTGTCGGGAGGATATTGTATGGTGTGTTTGGATACTAATAAAAAATAAATTATATAATCCGTCAGGACTCTACGAGATGAATTTTTTTAAGTCTAATTAATTCGTCATTATGATATGTTTACTGTAGCAAACATTGTCAAATCATGGACTGGTTAGGCTCGAAACATTTGTCTCGTAAATTAGTCTCAAACTATGTAATTAGTCTATATTTAATACTCTATGCATGTGTCAAACATTTAATGAGACATCGACTAAAATTTAGGATGGACAATCAAACACCCCCTTACTTGTGAAGATCTGGCATTTATGAGAAAACTGTTAAAACTGTTACTTATTTCTGTATGGTCTTGTGGATCTTTTGTTACTACAGTCTTCAGTTGCAACTGTATCGAGCCTTTCTTTGCTCGGTCTACCAAGTTTTGTAGGACTAATAGTTTGCTAATGGCTACTGCCTGTAGCCTTTGGGCTTAATCTGGTCGATAAAGCAAAACATGTTTGGATAGGCCGAACTTTGGACTTCAAGGGGCCAAATGTTTGGCCTGGTGGGATTCCAACATCAAAGCTGGGTAAAAAGGTTCTGACGCTGGACAACGACAAAGAAGGAAAATGATAATTTTCATCAACGCCAATATATGAGCATATGATTTGGTACTAAATTGATTTCTAGTTGTTTCAAGTGCACTCAACCTTCCGATTCTAGGTTTGTACACGAGTTACACAAAATGCCAGTGGTAACGGGTAAACTTTGTTCGTCTCCCCCTTCTAAACTCTATAGTCCCGGTCACATAAGATGTTTGGACAGATCCACGAAGGTGTCACATCGAATGTTCAGATAATAATAATAAAATAAATTATAAAAAATTTTAAAAATCCGCGAGATGAATTTATTAAGCTTAGTTAATCTATCATTAGCACATGTTTATTGTAGCATCACATTGTCAAATCATGAACTAATCAGGTTTAAAAAATTCGTCTCGTAAATTAGTCCAAATCTATATATTTAGTTTTATAATTATTCTATATTTAAGGGTGCTCTAGACAGGTGCTCTCCAGGCCGTAAACTTGTAGAGCAAAGATGGTTGGAATGGGTGCTCTCCAGGCCGTGGGCCCTTTACAACTTTAGCTACAGATACAGCAGGCTTTGGTCGCTGTCATACTGGTTTCTTTCGTTTTCCAACTTTGTAAACATCTAGCCTTTTGAGGGTTGATTGCAATTTGCCCCCGCCTCAGTCCAAACCAGCCAGTCAATAATGTTTTTCTCTCATAATAAATCAGCACCAGTCAGTCCAAATCAGTTCAGAAACCAACCAGCGAACAGACCGAGTGCCTTTTTCTCCGGTACTCACCTGAATTGGACACGTGCACAAGTGATAACATTAATTACTTAGAACAATATCAATGTGACATAAAGTTTGGTTTGTCATCACCCAAATGGTGGTAGCGTACTGGTGTTGGTCTTTTTCCCAGCTAATTCTGTAATTGTGAATTATGCTGGTGAAGATCTTTTGTCCGGTATACCTTTTCGTTTTTCCCCGGTACGGGGTGTAAAATTAATTTTCATTTTCTTTGGATTTTGAAAATGTGACAATTAGAATCAGTTTTGATGGCACGCCATACTTTTAAGTTATTTACTACTTCCTCCATTGTAAATTATTGTACCGTATGGTGACATTTTAATCGATTCAGGCTTCTCTATGTACTATGACATTCCAAATTACAGTACCCTATGGTGGGATTTTGACTGTTTCAGGCTTTTCCATGTACTATAGCATTAGCACACTACAGCAATGGACTGTTTTTATTGCTATCTCAAATAAACAAAGGGTTTGGAAAGCCACTTTTTATGGCTTTATTGGCTCTATGTCCTATAAATTATAGTTTGGCTTTGTTCTAAGTCAAATATTTCTACAACGTCAAATTAGTTCAATTTAGTCCATCATGCAATATGTATTGAGAGTGCACATATTTGATATTCTATATGTCAACATATATTTTTTTTATCAAAATTAGAAAAGGTTTACTTAGTACGTATAAAGACAAAGTGACTTATAATTCGCAACGGAGGGAGTACTTAAGTTTCAATATAAATATGGTGATACTTAGCAAACTTAAAATTCCTTTTAGTATTGATGCACCAATTCTGAAGAATCTTGATTGCCAAGTAAAACAACTATATAAAACGGTGATAACACGAGAAACAATTCTCATGCTGATTCTATTTTTCTACTGGTTCTTTGATGTGTTCCTCATTCTCAAGCATGGATACTGCCCATCATGCTGTCGAGTCTTCTCTATATTTGAAGTCACGGTGATTTTATCACTGACAAGTTGGCCTAATGAGTATGACAAAATCACCACAATTTCGCGACTGAAGAACACACCTCGAGCCCTAAAAGGCTAAAACCCATTTCCAAATGACTATACATAAAGTTCGCCACCGTGTTCAAATCCCATAGATCGAAAGGAGCTTATATTTT